>NW_017306342.1:1655415-1672853 GCF_000935625.1 Nanorana parkeri
CTCTCGAGTGTGTGGCTCTTAGTGGGGGATGTGCGCCTCTTAGGAGGTGTTGTGCCTCTTCTGGGGCTGTGTGGCTCTTGGGAGAGGGGGGGTTGTGAGGCTCTTAGGGGGCTGTGCGGCTTTTAGGAGGTGTTGTGCCTCTTTGGGGGGCTGTGTGGTTCTTAGGAGAGGGGGAGTTGTGCAGCTCTCAGGGGAGGGCAGCTGTGGCTCTGTAAATAAAATAAGTCAGACCGTCCCGGATCGCCGCCTCGGCTGGTCATGCTCAGGCAGCGGCAGCCTCCTAACAGGCAAATTAGACAGCCGCTTGCTGGGGCCTAGCAAGGAGGAAGTGGCTGTTTAATATGCCTGTTAGCAGGCTCCTGCTGCCTGATCATGACCGTCCCGGATCGCATACCGAGGTGGCGATCCGGGACGGTCTGACTTTTTCTTAGAGGTGGCCCGAACCTGGGCTCCTGTGCCAGCTGAGAGGCCCCCGCGTGCCCTCTGGCACACGTGCAATAGGTTTCCCCACCACTGCCCTAAGGTATGCACTCACCCGATTTATTGACTGTAACCGACAGTCAGCCAGTGCTCTATTAGCTAATCACAAGCCTGATGTGCAGTGATATCCCTCAATGATAGCTGTCGGTGTCTCTGTGATTCCGAACTCCCCCAATCACATGTCTCCTGGAATGCCCATGCAGGTTACAATACCTGGGTAGAACAACTTTCTCCCTGACATTGTCTCTCCTATTACAGAAGACCATAGCCCATTCCAGCCTTGTGCAGGTCTACAATCTTGTCCCTAACTAGAGCTGCAGCTAACTATTATTTTCAAAATCGATTAGTTAGCCGATTATTAAGTTCGATTAATCGGATAAACAATAAAATACATTTAAAAAAATGGCTCCAGTGATGGACTACTAGTTTGTATTGAGATTGTAGTCCATCACAGGAGCAAGCTTGGAGCGGTGGAAGTAAAAAATAAAAAAAAATGTGTGGTGTGCAATATAGTGAAATGGAAAGTGTAAAATTATACAGCGGCACAATGCAGAATGGCACCGGCTATAGAGGAGCACAACAAATCCCCGCAATAGTACAATATACAGCGCAATGCAGAATATCACCAGCTATAGAGGAGCACAACAAATCCCAGCTGTATAATGTACTGTTGCTGGGTTTTGTAGTCCTCTATAGCTAATGGTATTCGGCATTGCACCACTGTATAATGTATTTTTGCTGGGATTTGTAGTTCTCCTCTATAGCTGGTGGAATTTCGCATGGCGCTGTATAATGTATTATTGCTGGGATTTGTAGTCCTCTATACAGCGCAGAATATCACCAACTATAGAGTACAACAAATGCCAGCAATAGTACATTATACGTACAGTGTATAATGTATTGCTGGGATTTGTATTCCCATGTATAATATACAGCACAATGTACCATCAGCTATAGAGGAATACAAATCCCAGCAATACATTATAGAGCACCATGTGTGGGAAGATCAGGCCTGTCTATCTGCCGCTGTCATCCCCCCACACCTGCTCCTCCTTACTACATCTCCCTGCGTCCCTGTGCCGATGGTGGATGTGGGCGGGCGGTGAGTGTGAGGCGGGAAGGAGGTGTGGCGTGTAGAGCGGGCGTGCGGGTCTGGCAGCGGTGAGTGTGAGTTGGGGAGGAGGTGCGGTGCGCAGCGTGTGTGGAGCTGTGAACAGGGCCAACTGATCGGAAGCCGATTAATCGATAATTGAAAAAGTTGACAACTTTTTCAATAATCCATTATGTCGATTAGTTGTTGCAGCCCTATCCCTAACATCCTTTGAGAGATCTTTGGTCTTGCCCATGGTGGTGAGGTTTGAATGGAAGAAAGAGATTCTGTGAACAGGTGTCCTATTATATACATGATAAGTTGTCGTTAGGAGCACCTTCTTAAATTGACAGGACTCATCTGTGTACCACATAGCCTGTCTGTGGCAGCCAGAATTATTGTTGGTTGGTAGGGGATCAAATACTTATTTTACTCACTGAACTGCAGCTCCATTTATAACATTTGTATCGTGTGTTTTTTCTGGAGTTTTGGTTGATATTCTATGAGAAATTTATAGACCTTTCATTTCTTTCTAAGTGGGCAAATGTACAAAATCTGCAGGGGATCAAATCCATTATAACAATAATTATAATCCCCTTCTTACTTCGGTATAGGTGCCTGCTGGAAAGAGACTCCTTCCTCTCCTTGGATTAAGTATAGGCCTTAACACCCTGGTGTTACCATACTGATGGCACGTCTGCTGCTGCCCTGTATCAGGGGAGGCATTGATATACAATGCCTCCTCATGATGCCTAATGAAGCAGTGCCCAGTGCTGTTCAGTCCAGCAAAGGGATCCTGTTGCTGCTCTGCAGCCCTGGCAACTGCAGCTGTCTTCTGAGGGGCCGCTGTAATGAAGGTCTCACCACTTCTAGCAAGATCGGCCCCCCACTGTTCTAGATACTACTGGTTTAAAGAAACGATTGCACAAACTCTTGTAGGCAACAATTACATGTTGCTTCAATCCCTGCTTTCATTAGCATATCTAGTGCCAATCATCTTCTAGACCTGATACGTTTACTCTACCTGCCTATAATAGAGGAAAAAATATCATCAGTGTGTAATTTTCTGTCCGGTTACCAGTATATGTTTGTAGAGAGACTCCACAAGAGTTTTCACAAATAGACTACAAAATAAGTATATACTATATGCAAGTCTTGGAAAAATTTTAGGGTGTCTCACCAGTCAGTCAAAAATGTCACCAGTCAGCATGACCGGACTATCGGACTTGCAATTTATGTTAACATTTTTTGGGGACAGATGGAGCTTTCTTTTGGAGGTATATACTCACCTCAGGGGTTATTTATTTTACTATATAATGAAAAAAGTACTGTAAATGTAAAAGAAAAAGTTTCCCTACGTTATGTTATAAAACATTTATACCCATATTTTTGTTAAAACATAAAAGTCGGGGTCACGTCGGATAAATAGACACCAAATATATCAAGCCTTAAAATTGCGTGCGCCCACAAAATCGCAAAAAACGCCCATAGGCGACGCTTAAAACGCTTTTACTGCTCATCAGTTTAGTGTTATCAGTGATTGATGGCCCTAAAATTATTGCTCTCACTCCGACGTTTGCGGCGATATGTAACCATGTGCGGAACAATAGGTGCAATCAGCGTTTTAGCACGTAGGTGCACCCGAGGCATATCTGAGTGTGTATGTGGGGGGCGGGGACTTACATTTTTTTGCTTTACATTTTTTTAATGCTTTATTTTTTTTTGATTCTTTAATTTTTGTATTTATTTTTTTTGACACACAACTTTATTGCTATTACATGGGGGGGCTAAGAAGCCCCCTATATAATAGCCAATTTACATGACAGGTCCTCTTTATGGAGACATCAGGGGTCTCCAAGACCCCTAATGTCACCTAGAGACCACCAGAGAAGCGGATGGAGCAGACATCTGCTTCATCAGCTTCTCTTTGTCACCACTCTTTGCAGGAAGACAATCGGGAAGTGAGCGAGCGACCTGTATGTGTTCACTCGCGTCCCGATCTATAGAGTCGACGTGTGACCGTTTCAATGCCACACGTCGGTTCTAACTATGAGGATGAGTGTAAATCACTTACCTCATAGTTCACCTTAAGTGTCTGTTTTAAAGAAGCCTTGCATGGAGTCAACCTTGCATGGAGTCCAGCTTTCTGCTGGAACCATCAAAGTAGGGGGTTTTGGTTAAAGGGAAGCTGACATTTCAATTTTATTTGTGGACAAAACATGCAATTTAGTATGACTGTGTGTGATTTATTGTTATACTTTTGCAGCCTACGTACATTACTCTCAATATATGTATATAAAATGAACCCTGTTCTGTGAAAATTACTCGACTAGGGACAAAAAAATGCAATTGTTACTCAAATATTTTCACTTCCGATCTCCACAATAAAGGATTGGTGGTATAATTAAGACTGAGTCACTAATGGCTGTGTGATGACAAGCTTCTCTGTCAATAAGAAGTCAGCATTGTATTGTGTTCATGCATATGACAAGTAGAGGAGAGTTTTACATTCTTCATATTGCCAGACCTCACAACATCATTTACATTAATGTGCAGTTAATGTTCTTATTCTCACAATTACTTACTGGCCTTTTGCTAAATGCAGAATACAAAAGGATTTATAATCTAACCTTTTGGGTCTATGAAACACAAAAAAAAAAGAATGTAGAGGGAAATAAACCTAAACCCCATTACTTAATGACTCAATGAATACCCAAAAACGCATTCTGGAAGTTACGTTAGTTTAAAAATGTATGTTGGTTAAAAGTGTATTTAGTTTTGGACAGAATGGGTAAATTTGGAGCACATGTTGGGTTATTACTGCTGTCTGGGGCTTTTGTTAAAGTGATTTCCCCTACTTTCTGTCCTTCTGACATAAATTTTACCAAACAGGAGGTGAGGGAAAATCTGCTGCATGGACACACCGCAATAAGCGGACTTCTAGCCTTCTACTAAGAAAAATAAATAAAAATACTGTATATAATTTCTGTGTTGCTGTTGAAGATATACCCTCGCTTCCGGGGAAACCATTATAGGAAGTGATGTGAAGTCTCTATCGTAGAGATTGGCAAAAACACTGTGACATGGATCGTACATTGTAACTTGGTGCTGGAAAAGTTCCTAATGATAATGTGCTCTGCAAGATATTGTGTCTGTCTTTAGGTGATGATGTCTGGACCAATGGTTAGGTTGATCATGTTTTTCAGATAGTTCATATGGAAAAATAGAGTAGGTTGGAATAAATAATAATAAAGTGTATCAGGCCCCATTTACACCAGATGCGTTGGCATCCAGCCAAAAAAAAGTAACGCAACAGATGTCAAATGCACTATTCAAACTCAACATACCTCCATTGACTTGTGTTTTTAGCTCTGATTCCAGTGTGAATGAACACTTTCAGTTTGATCAAAGCAGATCTCATGTGGCATATAGAAGTCCCCACTAGTCCCCTATGACATTAAGGCATGGTTCCACTACTACCCACATTGTTGCGTCTTTGCTCAACACTTATAAAGAGTATTGGGAACCATTTTGAACAGCT
The DNA here is from genome assembly GCF_000935625.1 of Nanorana parkeri. Taxonomy (NCBI): domain Eukaryota; kingdom Metazoa; phylum Chordata; class Amphibia; order Anura; family Dicroglossidae; genus Nanorana; species Nanorana parkeri. The sequence goes on from NW_017306342.1 coordinate 1,660,527, forward strand.
TTGCACCAACAGTGGCACTGTTAATTTTTTGGAGACCAATCCAGCTTCTTCTGATACAGCCAAAGAAGTTTGGATACCATTCAGGAAAATTTATAATTTTGGCGATAATTACTCTAAAGCGACCCCACACATTACAGTCTGACTGTACTATCTTTTTTGAATCTTCCAACTATGTAGTGCAAGTCTGATTGCATACAGATTGATTGGATAGTTTAGGTAGGTCCTCATATTGCATAGCTTTTGTAAATCCAAAGTTTATTGTACAAAGATTGTAACCTGTGCTGTGAATTTACACAATCTCCTTTTAGGTCCCTTTTCAAATGAATGATCCAATTAGGTCAGCCTAGTCAGTTTTTGAAGCGGATCTGATCAGAAGCCCAGTGTACCTCCTGATGAGCCACATGTAAATCGTGTGTCTATATACATCTGATTTACCCCTGACTCCCATCTAGGTGCGGAACACAGAACAGAGGAACAGTGGATCTGACAATGACAGATTGGGGGTAATATAAACACATGCCCGCTTACATCCCCATAGACCTAACATGGGTCCATTATGTTCAGTTTTTTTCCACTGCTGATTGGAACTGACAGCACCCATATTGTGCTTTAGATCTACTGTGCCAATAAGTAGTGCAAAGGGCTGCCTGATTGGATGCAAATTGATTGGAGGTTCAGGTAGGTTTCCATATTACATTGCTTTGGTATAACTATAAGTTGATTGTACAAAGATTCTATGGACAAATTGTAATGTGTTTGGAAAGCATAACTAATAGTGTGAAAAATGTGTCCGCAATGTCATTCTTCGGTTATCTGCTTCATATGCTGCCAATCCCCATACTGTTTATAGAAAATGGGTGCTTTTTAAACCTGCTATTGACAGACAAAAATGCCTGAACATGTACAGGAGCGTTTTCTAGAAGATGTTCATTGCTAGCCCTTTTTAATGAGGGCAGTCTGGCTGCTAGATTTGCTTGAACTAGCAAAAATGATTAGGTGGATGCCAAGCAATTTCATAATCATTTAAAGGGTGTGGGCACATTAATCTGACATGTTGATATTTGATATGTCTGTAAGGCTTACATTAAGCATATGACAAAACAAATTCATCACCTAATGTATGATGACCTGCTTGAAGGAGAAGAAATTATTCAGGTACGATCTCCTGATAATCTTTAGAGGTAAGCTTCCTTGCACAATTAACTTTCCCCACTGCTAATGCTGCATTACAAATCCCAGCACAGTTGCGTAGCTTGTAAAGTAAGCCTTTGTATCATGATGACTTTGTACTAGGACTTTTCTGTACTGTATCCCATAATAATTCTTCAGAATGGAACATTCTCGCTGCAATTTATAATGTAATGTTTATATTGCACATATTCTGTAATAGAAGTGACCTTTTCAGGTTGGTGATCTGAGTTTAAGGTTAATTCCTTCCATCCAGCAGAATGTGAAACCTTTTATTTTGTATAAATAGTGAGCATTCAAGCTGATTTTCTGCACACTGCACTTTAGAATGGCAGAAATGTAAAATGACTCACTAAAAATATTAATATTTCATGAACTGGGCTTATGGCGAAGGATTGGATCATGTGACAGGATGGGCCGTGTGGGATGTGGCAGTTCAAATATTAGATTATAATTTTTGTTTCATTACCAATATTTAATGTCTAATATAACCGACAACAATGCTCCTAAAATATCAAGCTTTCCTACATTCTTTTTCTACTTTTACGTCAGATTACCTTGTAAAATATGCTGAAGAAAGTGGAACTACACATTTTTTTTTGAAGGGGAAAAGGCTTAAAAGCCACGTTTTATATCACGTGAAACATGGTCCAACTCGCTCCCAAGTTACCTGAATTGCGGAGTTTTTCTGCGCCCAGGGTGCTCTAATGTTTTTACTTTGGCGTGGCTGTGCATGGCTCCACCCAGTCCTTCGACAGGATCTGTGAATGAAGAGACTACAAGACCACGGCATAACGGCTCAGCATAGAGTGTGTAGAGCAGAGCAAAGAACGTCCATTCTTTGCTCTGCTCTGTGTGATCAGTGAGACCGTGGCGCTGTAATCACAGCACCACCTGTCTCAGCTGTCAGGAACTGCATAGAACATCTGTTGGAGGGCAGGTTCCATAAAGAGAACCTGTCCCCTCCAAATTATTTAATGTAAGCCCCTATGTGATAGTAGTAAAATTAAGTGACAAAAATAACAATTTCAAAAAGTTATAAAACAGTAAAGAATTGTGTGTGGTGCTGCCGCCATTCCACTGTGTGCCATATTGTGGTAGCCAGGCAGCAGAACTCTCTTACCCTTTAATGTACATTGCGTGTGTAAGTCCACTTTCCCAGATAATATGGGAAAATAGAATTACCCGATGAAATCTGGCCCCCGTCTCTCCCAACCCCCCGCTATACTTACCTTTCGGCGGACAGTCCTTCCCCCTCCGCCAGTACAGGTTTACTATCTGTACCCCCTACTGCTGTCCAGCGCAGTCCTGCCCTATGCATTTTCAATTACACTCGCAAATTGCAAGCCTTCATTGGTCAGCGCTGACCAGTGAGAAGCGCTATTTAGCACAGTCAAATACGGTTTTGATTAGGGATGTACCGTTACTAGTATCGGTGCCAATATGCTTGCTCAAATGCTTATACTCGCCCAAATGCTCCGATAACTTCCCTGACACCAGAACTTCCAGTCGGAGGAAGATTTCCTCTGACCGGCAGTGCCGTAGGGGAACATAGGGCCAGCTTCCTGGGCAATCAGGAAGCCGGGTGGCGAGTAATGACCCACCTCTTGGTTTCCTTATTGGCTGGGAAGCCAGCTCCTTGCTGATTTGGCCGGGAAGCAAGCTTCCCGGCCAATCGGGTCATAACTCACCGCCCCGCTTCCTGATTGGCGCGGAAGCTGGCTCGATGCTGATTGGCTGGGAATCCGGTTTCCCGTGCCAATCACAATCAAGCAGGCCAAACAACATGCAGACGGATTCCCTGGCAATCAGGAAGCAGGCCAGCATGCCATTTACCCGCTGCAAAATATCGGTAATCATACTCAATGCAGAAAAAACGGTATTGGTGCATCCCTAGTTTTGATTAAAACTATTTTCTATTGGGACAAGTAGATTGGGCCCCCTCTTCACCCTTGGACAAGTAGTTTTTTTAAAAAAATCCACACCCGTGACCTAACCCTGCAGATCTTTACTGTGTGGCCTTGCCTGGCATCTCACAGCCGGTTGCTGTAATGGTGCCACCTGCCTATGCACCACCTGCTCCTATGGATTGTTCTTTTAAATTCTGTTGTTTTTTTTTTTTAGCAATATAGTTTTATTGAAAGATTTTGAGCATAGTTGCAGTAAATTCTGTTTTAAGGGCTAGTTCACACCAGATGCATTTGTGATGCAGTCCGTTCAGTTTGGCAGCTACTTCCAAAATTCATCACAATGCTTTCCTATGGGATTTCTGGTGCTCTGTTCACACCAGTGCGGTCAGAAAAAAAAGCACTGGTTGCTCTTTTTTAGCCGCATCAAAAGCGCATTGCAAACGCACTGGAACGCACCTGAAATCCCATTTTAAGCCCCCCCCCCCCAAAAAAAAACCTGTCAATCGCTGTAAAATTAGAAAATGCATCACACTCCAGATGTGCAGTTCTGGTGTGAACTTGCCCTCAGTTTTTTGCTCTGTGTCTTGGACAGGGGGATTTCCTCACAGTTGGGGGACAGTGAGACAGTTGCCCATTTTTCCGGATTCCCAGTAGCTTTTAGAATCAGACAGTGGTCATTTATTTTAGTTTGCTATTCTATACATCCATTTTAAATGAGTCATTCAAGAAATGGCCACAGTTTTTTGTTTTGTTTTTTTGGGGGGGCGGGGGGTGTGTGTTGTGTGTCTGTATGTCTGTGTAAAATAAAATAAAAATTTATATAGGAAAATGTACTGCAGAGGAGAGAAAGTGCAGCCTACAGAAATGGCTTGCTTGTCATTGGGACAGGAAGTTTGGGGAAATGTCTCCAGCGGGGATACGCACAGTAACAACATGACAAAGAGCCCAGTCCCCTACTCTGTTCAAAACAAAGCGGAAAGCAAACATTTTGACTGGAGTTTCTTAACCTGTTCTTAAATTAAATTCATGTCTGTGACGTGTTTGATGGAAACTACTATTGTTTCCAACTAGCTGTTCACCTTCATTGTGCATTGGAGGAAGCAAGTTTGTCCTTTTGGACAATGGCAGCTTTTAAATTCTCAGACAGGTATGTAATTTGAATATTCAACTTAGCACTTGTATGTTACATACGTATGGGAGAAAGGACATGTTTGTACATCATGTACCGAGTGTGTTCTGGTGCCTCTGCGAAAATACAATCGATAGTTAACCTTGAGCTCTAAGATTAACATTTGCCTCACATTCTTTCCATTTTCATCCCTCAAGCAACTGTCTGCGAGATTAACGATTTACCAACTCTGTTTATCAGACCTTAAAGTGTATTTCTACCTTCACAGCCAAATTGGGGAGAACACCTAATTTATATTTGTTGCATGTTCCCATTCACATTGCATAACTTTTAAAAAAATAGCTGCTTACATTTTTACTTCCTCAAAAAGTGGCGTTAGGTTTACCATTTTTAACCCTTTGTACTGTACTGGTAAAGCTCATTATCAGAAACTAGATGTGCACATTGTCTGTGCCAACAAAAGGTAAAAGATCTCAATGCTTGGGTGGTACATTGTATGTTAACATACTTCAAAAAAACTTTCCCACAAGTCTGTCCCCTCATAGCACGTTATTCTAAACCATAGAGGCTGCCTGTAGAGTCCTTTGTATTTGCAAAGAAAGAAACACAAAAATAAATGTGTAAGAATTTGTTTATAAATAAAGACTATTTGGGTAAGCTGTGGGAGTGGTAGAGCCAGTCCTCCTGTACCGGGCCCAATCAGTTCAGCAGGGAAGCCCAGGGACAGAGTCTTTACTGGGTTACCTAATGCACAACAGCAGGTGGAGTAATCCCATTCACAGATGACAAATTTGAAAACGGTCCCCTCTCTCCCTGGGCCCCCTGCTGAACTGATGGAGCCCAAGGAGAAAGGGGACTATTTTACCACTGTAGACTGGAGTAACATCAGGAGCTCTAGCTAGCGATAATTTAAATTATAGTGCCGACCTGCACAGGGCCGCACCATCGTGACAGATATCAATCCGCCCCAGCGTGGGGCAGCTCTGTGCAGGCTGACACTATATAGGCTGTGGTTTAAAAAGTGGTGAAATATTCTCTTCTCTCCCCAGGCCCCTGCTGCACTGATAGGGCCCGGTAAAAGAGCAGACTATTTCACCAGCAGAGTAACTATTGCACTTTCAGTAATATTGGAAGCTGCAGCTCCCGATAACTAAAGAAAATCCAGGCAGAATAAAACTTAACCCTTGCAGTGCAAGGACAGCCCCACTGCAAATGTTAAGTGACTGTTTTGGTCTAGGGCAGGCGTCCCTAAATGGCAGACCATGGTCCAGACACGGAGCACGTGAAAGTTCTAGACCAAAATGAGCCCTTAACCCTTGCAGTGTGAGGATAGCCCTACTGCAAGGGTTAATTTATAATTAGCCTGGAGTTCTTTAAGCTATAACTGGACTGTGTTTTACTGTTATATATATATGCATAAAATTATTAGTTTTCTCCTTTTTTTTTTTTTTGCACTACAGGTAATAATAAATAGCACAATCACACCCAACATGACTTTTACAAAGACATCACAGAAGTTTGGCCAGTGGGCTGACAGCAGAGCGAACACAGTTTTTGGACTGGGATTTGGATCAGAGCAACAGCTTTCTAAAGTAAGTAAAGTACATTGGTATTTTTAATATTATTTCTAAGCACACCCTTGGATTTTCAACCACATTTCCATAATCCTTCTTTTAGTTACCAGTTCACTTTACTGCAATAATGCCCTTCTTTCTCATATAGTGTATCACAGGTCATTCTAGAAGGTTTCAGTTCTAGGATTGACCATAAAGCATTGTTCTAATAACTGTAAGCATGTGTGCATGCTCCATACTAAGAAATTATTTGCAGATGAACTGTTTTGTATAATTAGGTTTCACTTTGTCACTGTTTTGCTACCTGTCTTTTCTTTATCATTGAGGGACACACTAAGATTAGGCATTTGGGTTATACTGCGGCCTTAAGGAGATTTGGACACTGGCAAACAGAGAATGTTAAAACATGCTCCAGTATAACCCTGATTCTAACCATCCTGCCTCAGTTTTTACTAGTGTCCTAGGTGGTTGGATGCCTTTACCTCAGCTCTGTTGGGAAAAATTCTAACTTTTATTTTTTTATTTTTTTTATTCTGTCATTCTTCAATCTGGATTCTATGTACACCAAAGGTATTTTTTTCCATGGTCACTTTAATCAAGACTTTAAAACTTCTGCATGAGCTATTCCCTACATGGTGTGTCCTCCGCAACCAGAACCTTGCTGAACAAAGAATTGTGGGGTTAACCTGGAATGTGTCCTTCATAGCCCCAAAAGTGGGTCGCGACACCCTCTGCAGTGGGTCGCGGCGTCATGTCTGCATAGACCGGCCCATCTGCATTAGAGAGAACTGGAGGGGGAATTTGTGGTTCAGCCTGTGGAACCTCATAATATCAAACTGTCCCCTCTCTCCCGGCCTCCCCCGGGCTCTCCGATAAAGTGGTACGGCCCGGGGAGAGAGGGAATATGCTAATGCAGCCCTCCCCCAGCTTCTGCACTGACAGGGAACTTTATGACAGGGGACACCGATGGTCATTATGTATTCCAAGCCCACATAATATCCAATAGTGTCCCCTGTCGTAATGTCCCCTGTCAATGCAGAAGCTTCGGGGGGGCATTAGCAGGGGGCTCCGCTGCAATTGTTTTACCTGCAGCAGAGCATATGCTAATGCAGCCCTCCCCCAGCTTCTGCACTGACAGGGGACATTAGGACAGGGTACATTGATGGACATTATGTATTCCGAGCCCACATAATGTCCATCAGTATCAGTGCAAAGATTGCAAGGCTTTAAATAAACTTTGTTCCAGATTCCTAGCTTTTTTTTTTTTTTGCTTTTTTCACTCTGTCCTTTTCAAACTGATTCCTGAATGGGAGGTTTCTGGTTCAGTATAACCACTTCTATCTTCCATTTTGTATCTAACCGCTTGCAGGAAATTATTTTTCTGGGAGTATTCCGTATAAAGTGTACAGAACGCCTACATGTTACCATATTGCATTGAATTCTTCGAACAGTTTTAGATAATTATAGCAGTTTAAGATTAAAATAGAACGCTAAATTACAAAATAGCTTGTGTTGCAGAATATAGCATCATGATGGGTAGTGGCGCCTTTTTGTTGTTGTTGTTTTTTTATTTTTTTACATACTTCAAGGTGTAACATGCAATTCATTTCCAAAGAAAAATCAATTGTGCCTGTGCTGTAGGATACATTTGAGATATTTAATTCAACATTTGAATATAAAAAGGTTAAATAGCAATATGACAGCATACATTTTTATGATAATTTGTCTTAAGGGCTTATTCACACCAGCCTGGCCTGCTGAAGTGCAATGAATACATGCATGTTAACATGCACAGCCTCAGGGCAGCCCATTTATTTGAATAGACTACCTCATGCACCACAATAAACCAAAAATCGTGCAGCATTTTATTTGCGGCAACATGGGTGCACTGGAAAGGTACATTGGAATGCCATTCAAAATGAATGGCCCCACAGATCACCACTGTGGATATTGCAGGTAGCCTGTAGGGACACTGGTGTAAATCAGCCCTTAGTTGCGCCACAGAAAAGTTATGACAGGTGTAGCATAACAGAGTAAGACACCAACAGATACAGGTACATAAGAACCCAGGTTGTTTGTGCCAACAATCTGCTCTTTATTATGCATTTTATACGCTCATACAAATGGATTTCTTCTCCATCTTTTTCAATGTCTCATAATTTGCAGAACCTGTAATCATTTGCTCCTTTTCTTGTAAGTTTTTAACATATCATCGGAACAATTAGTAATTTTAATTAATAGTTTAAATAGGACAGTGAGGACTACGTATGAAATACAAGCTCTAAAGGGAGGAAAAAAAGCACCTAAAATAGTCTGGGTGGATTATGACGATTGTAGCTTGGAAATAACACCAAGTAATTCCCATAGCAACCTCCTACTTGACAGAACATCTCACATACGTCCTCCTACATTCATTAAAAGCCGCTTGTCTTATTTATTCCCAGACACTTTCTATGTGTTTATGGCATGTGCTGTGTTCTGTTTCCTGATCTACGCTTTTTTTCCCCACAGTAGATATAATTTCCCAGGTAGAGGAAATGGAAATATTCCATTTTGAAAATATTTTAAAAAATATGCAGATGAACCCAGACACTTTTACCTACTTTGTCTAATGCAACGATCAACAGATAAATATCTACGTTGCGCTTAAATTCCACTATTTATAGAAAGTACCTGAACTTAAATTGTATGTGAATGCAAAATATTTTTTTTTTAAATGGGGTAGATCTCTGCAGTACATGCACATTTCCCCTTATTTTATCTCCTTTTATAAAACCCGCAATTACAGACAAATTTTGTTTTTTCTGAAATGCACTCCGCTCCTAATTCCTGTTGTTGGCTGACAACACACAGAGGAGGATTTGTCAGAACTGGAGCAGACAATATCTGGTGCAGCTGCGCATGACAACCAGTCAACTTTTCTCTTCAGCTTCTTCACTTGAGGTTTGAAAATGAAAGAGAGAAGCGGATTGGTTGCCATGCACAACTGCTCCAGATTTTGTCTGCTCCAGTTTTGATAAATCCCCCTCACAGATTTTTAGTCTTTTGCTAAACTACTGAATCACATCTCATCTCATCTTTTACCTATAAACACTGCGAGGGCTAATCAGTATAAAACTTTCAATAATTACCAGACCAAAAGGGGCCAAATTGGAGACGTTCATTGTGGGGTTTACATACATGTTGTTGGTTCTGCTTCTTGCTCCTAATCCTTTTGACCTTTATTACAATAATTCTGTCACTTCACTGAGTGTTTGATACTCCCACTTCTGGTAAACTTCTTGGAGATTCAGTTTAGTAGAAGGGGAAAATATAAGACCTCACCAAGAGCATGACAAGCCATCACAAGAAGTCAAACGTTTGCAAGTGTAATAAAAATATCTTAAATATATATTTATACTTTATCAAGTGATCATATTTTTTTTATAGGCGGCCATGCCTGGAGTGACGTGAAGGACACTTTTTTTTTTTTTAATATGAATTTCAGAGGGCCAACCAAGTTAGTCAGTCCTGTGTGGATAACATGCACATAAATTACAGCATATATAGATTAGGGATTCACAGATACTTTTCGAGTACCAGTGCAGATACTTGGCATTTTCATGAACTACCAGGGTTGCAGCGGTTACAGCTGGGACCCGGCTCTGGCACTCCACCACTGTTCTGAAATCATTAGTCTGTATTGTTTTAGAAAAACTGTCACATGACAATAAACAAAAATGTATCAGTACTCGTACTTGTAAGTACTCGGCAAGTACCAGTACTCGTACTCGCAAAACTGGTATCTGTGCATCCCTTTATTTATATTTATAAAAACAAAATCATACATTAAAACAGATGTACAAATCCCAGGAGCTCCGTGTGCTCCTTACAAATTACAGCTACCTCCTAATTTGTGAATGTTTCTCTAGTGTAGTCTTGGAGCTCAAAAGTATCGGTACATGTACTCGTACTTGTACCGAGTACTGTACTTATTATCTGTGCAACCCTACTATAGATTATACATTTTCTCCACTACTATAAAAAGTGACAACAAATGGTACCATTGCCCTTTATTTAGGAACGTTTAGTTTAGTTATTAACTATTAAAATGCAAAGAAATACTTTTCTCTTTTTTTTTTTTTTGTGTGGCTTAGGGTTGGGAGGGATTTTGGGTTGTTGCTTCTCAACTTCTTTAGTTGAGACCCTTAGGGGGAAGAATAGTTTTAATACTAATGGGAAATTTATGGTGGTTGTTTTAGAAAGAAGTTATGAATATTTTTCTCTTCTGTTTTTGATTGGATTTCTTCCTGGCAGAGTCTTTTAACAGAACAAATTCGCTTCTGCATACATGTATAAATAAATGCTCTCGAAGGGTAAATTTCCACTGGAGTATCAGCATCTTTGATTGTTTTGTGCGCTTAGTTTGGAAGTTTGTATTTGGGTTTTTTTTTGCTCATTTTCAGGCTTGAGTGTTTTTTTGTTTTAGTCAATGAAAAGCTAGTTACTAGAAGAAGACGGTTGTTGCATGTAAAATCGTGTCTTTTAGGCACTCCTCTTGAAGTCTGTTGGAACCAAAAATGTGCGGCCATTCCCTCTCAGAAGATCCTGTACTTCTACTGAGCACTGACGAACAGTACGTAGCTCAATAGAATAACATGAGAATTTGAGTATCGAGTGTTGACGTGTTTCTGAAAACTGGCACTTCAAATCATTCTGGTGTGAATGGGATCTTAAGGTTTTTTTCAACAGAAAGATGTCTGAAAGCTGGTGGTTCCAGTTTTGACCAGCTGTTGCAGGTATTAGCAGATTGTCCTAGTGCCCCATTAAACCACATCAACCAGAATCTAAAATATCAGTTTTGTGCAGATTGACACTTTGGGAAGAGAGGCTCCTTCTGAAAATGCTGGTTGCGTGAATATCCTGTCGATCCAATAGCTTCAGTACCTTCTGAGTACACTTCACTATGAATTCCTAAGCGTTGTGCTTGTTCCAGCATAGGGTGTCAAAGTTTTAGAACATTAGAACTAGAATTCTGAGAAGGTTAACTATGGAACCCCCTTATATTTTCTCCAGTACAGGTTTCCTTTATCTGTCCCTAAGCTGTTTCAAAATCCCAGACCACACACCAGTTCCAGGGCGGTCATTTCACTCACAGTGAAGCTGAAATAGACAGTTGTCTTTTATAAGGTGTGCGTTGGTAAATGGCTGCTTCCATTTGATGTTTTGTACAGGTTCCTTTTATTAATCCACAGAACTCATCATGTAGGCCTAGAATGTTTTTGGTTTTCAAGTGCTATTCTGTGGTGCCATTTACGTGCACATAACTTCATGCGGAAAAGCTGGCTCTGTGTACCAAATAAACTATTTGCTCACAATCTTTCTCCTCTTTCTGGTCACAATCACTTTATCTGTTTTATCTTCTGTCATTGTGCTCTTCTCTTTGCTGTCACTGCTTAGTGCTGAGTGTTTTGAAGCTAGAGAAGAAAAATTCTATAAGACTATGACCCACATTTCTCGTATTGTTCCTTATTATTGCAGCTGCAGGAAAGCATTATTTCTAAATAGTCTCCACAGAGCTGAGGATGAATACATAAGTGTCTTTTCTGTAAGGATTACTAGGTATGAAGGCCGTAGGCTAGATGAAGATACATTGTTAGTTTAAGCTTTGAGGACTGTTAGCAGTGTGCAAAGTACCCCCTAGATCGCACTTCACATCAAACTGTCCCCCAAGTTATTTCTTTCTCCAGAATTGCAGTAAACTCTTGTGTGCTCTACCATGAGACGGTAATCTTAATTTAACATCTCTTTGTGTTCATTGCAGAAAAGATAGCATGTAAACATTCACTTCAATTGAGAATTGCTGTGTTGACTAGCAGGTAAAGGCTGACATTTTCTATAATTAATTCCAGCTTGTTAATAATTGCTAGAATGCTGGAAGAGGCAAGCGTTAACTGGACTGCATTTCCTTATCTTAGTTTTTACCATGGCAACCACTGCATCATAGAAAACTAATAGTGGTTTAAGACAACTAAACCCACTGCTCCGAATCCCTAAAAATAACTTAATTGTTTGTTTTAAGCACGTCTACACTGCAGGCTGTGCTTACATCACATACAGCTACGTGTCTAAGGCAGGTTTAGAGCTTTAGTTGCATGGTTGCAAGGCTTAAAATAATGCCTTTTTAAGGACTTCTATATGTCCCTAAAATATAACAGAATAAAAGAAATTGAGTTAAGATGTTAACTATGTTGTGCTTCTTATAATAATTGTTTTATAAAGAGCCCTTTCTTCACATACTGTTAAAGCTAACATGCACAAAGTAGTATGTGCGAGGGCAATCTTTGGGCCCACCCATAGTGTAAGATTGATAGAAAGGCGGATGCATGCAACTGGGCTTGTAAGTCCATGAGGGCTTTTTTGCCATCTACGAATAAATGATATGCCCCACATGGCTAAAGTTCTTTTACAGATCAAACTCTATCATAATAGGTTGAATTACAATATACTTCCAACGATAGGCCATCAGCAGTGGCAGACAGAGAGG
>NW_017306342.1:1672886-1711541 GCF_000935625.1 Nanorana parkeri
CATTTAAACTACTGGCCAAGTAAAACATACCTGTTCCCAGTGTATTGATGTACAGCTGGGTAGAAGTGTGCAGTGTCCAAGTCTGTGTGACAACACCCACCTGAACCACCACTAGTAAAAATGGAGGGCTTTTTTTTTGCAGCTGAATACTCCACACAAATGGTATCTATGCCCCTGGCCATCAGCATGTGTAGAAAATTTCTCAAGCGCAACTATATGCAAGCTGTCTGGTGGTGGCTTATGTAAACTAGTTATTATAATCCAGATGTATACACTGTACTGAGCCTTGATGGCTTGGCTTGACCATTAGACAGCTCCCAAAATATTAGAATATTGCAAACACCATCTCTGTTCAGATTAAGGCTGCTGATGAATGCTTATTCTGTAGTGTGTATGTTCTCCACTAGTGCACTGGTTATCGCTCTATCTAGTTTTTTTTTTTTTTTGTTCTTAAATCACCATCGCATATGCAGTGGTTAAGACTCTCCCCTTTTCTAAATGAACAACCACAAAATTCACACTTGGAGTATTGGTGCGGCATTGCCCTAGCTCTTAAGTGTCATCTACAAAATATTATTGTACAACTGTTCCAGAAGATCCTTTCAATTATAAACCAGTGGTTTTTGCTGTTGTCTTCAGTTACAGACCTACATTTTCTCTTAGGTTGAAAATGCTAAATAATTATATGCCAACCTTCAAGATCTTTAGGATGCCTGTAGTTAAAATGTCATGCTTATCAGGGTTTTGCTTCCTGTGCTTCTTTTTCTGCTACAGTGATTGGAACCAATCAATAAGTGTTAGACTGAGCATTTTCTGTTCAACAACTTGTAAATACAGCACCTGTGGACCATTTCTGCACGTCAAACAGTACCTGTTATTTTCCCATTCATTTCCTGAAAGAGCTCCAAGGTGTAATTCTCACTGGCAGAGCTAATTAAAGGATCTGCATTACTCTAATTAAATGGAAGAAATGCTTGGTTATTATGTCTTTTATAGTTCTGTCCAGTATTGCCCAGCTTGTGGAGTGGGCTTTCACAGTTTTTAAATGACACATTCCAGCATGTTCTGCCATATGTCATAGGTTTCTCGTTAACACATCTAATGAACTGGAAACAATTTGTGTGTAATGTTTGCTTTTGACATTATATGACCGTTACACTGAAAAACTTCTCACCAACATTTCCGTACACTTAATGCTTGTATCTTATGATCTTGTATGGGTGTAGAAGGAATGAAAGACATTTGGCCACTATAATCTCTGGTAATTATAGCAACCAATAATTGCTCCTAAGCATGTGTAAGTTCTGCCGATTTAAAAACAAAAATGCTGTTACTATTACCTGAGGACTGGGGTATTTAGTATATTGTGACTCGTTGAGGATGCTGGTGCCTTAAATGCTGGTAAAAGTTTAATATGTGGGCAGAATACAATTAAAGCCCAAAATGTAGCCACAGAAACAGGCAGTCAAATTAGACTTTGTACCAACAACCACTATTTTCCTGGTCTTACCTCAACTTTCCTGTTACAGCTGCTGTTGATTGAGTCTAAACTCAACCATTTAAAAGTCACCAGATGTAGACCCAGTTTATTCTGCAATGTAATAGAATGGTCCTGTAATGTAACAGAATGGACCTGGTCAGACACAGCCCCATCCCCCATCGATGTAAGGACACTTGTGATGAAGGTGTGGCTGTTACTCCGTTATGCCAGCACAGAGCACTGCAGTCAGAGGACTGAAAATAGTATGTTGGCGCGAAGGATGTATTTTGAAGCATTTCTTAGCAAATTGGTCACAAATGATAAAATTAGGGAGCAGAGGACCATAAAGCAATAAAAAGGTGGTGATACTTTAATTGGGCTTTAATAAAATGGTTCAGTTCTCCTATGTGGATATTTGATGCAGAAAACTGCTTAGATGCATAGTTGTGGCTATGTTGGTAGAGTCTGATTTTATAGCAAGCAGGCCTGTGCAGTGACAGTGAATGAACTATTCCTCTTACCACTAGAATCACAAAACATTTACGTCGGTGTATACAGTTACAATGCTGCCTAACTAATTCCATGTAGAAAAACGCCCCACTGTATGCAAATTTTCACTCTTGGAATTGAATCTATTTAAAGTAGATCTTCGTAATAAAACCCTGAACTCTGATTGTTCTTTTCTTTTTTGCCAGTTTGCTGACAAATTTCAGGAAGTTAAAGAAGCTGCAAAGTTAGCAAGAGACCGATCACAAGAAAAAATGGAGACTTCCAGCAACCACTCTCAGGTAGGTTCTTCATTTTAAACTAGAATAATTTAGAAGTATCTGAGGGAGAAATGTATGACTCCTGCTGTAACCTTGTAATAAATCTTTCTCACAAATCGCATCACTGTCCTTGTTTAGCACTGATTTGCCATTCAACAGAATTGATAAGTGTGTGTTGATAAGTGACTTTTAGCTGTATTGGGCAAGGCCTGATGTTCAGTGTTGTCTGAAAGGTAATGCCAGATATATTGCTCAAAGAAAAAAACCTTGTCTAAAACCAAAAACTTTTATGTTTGGGATATAAAGAAATCAATAATTTACATATTTCTTATAACCAATACTGCTGTTAACATTTGTGGAACATACATGAAACGTTGTTTTAAGGGAATTTATGGTTTGTGTATGTTTCGGAGCTCCCCTGGGGAAGTCCAAAAGGTAAACAGATTTGGGGTTCATTGTAGACCACAGGCTGAGTAATAGCTCAGTGTCAGGCTGCGGTAAACAAAGCAAGTAGAGTCCTGTCCTGTATTAAGAGGGGAATGTTTTGCAGGGACAAGTCTATAATTCTGCCACTTTATAGTTCACTGGTTCGGCCTCACCTAGAGTACGCGGTCCAGTTTTGGGCACCATTGAACAGTGGGGATGTCCTTGAACTGGAAAGAGTCCAGAGGAGGGCAACCAAACTCATAAAGGGGATGGAGGACCTTAAAATTGGTGGAGAAAAAAATGTCAGCACAGTTAAGGTGCCCATACACTGCTCGATTCTCGTACGAGAATCGCGGGAAATCCCGCGATTGTACAAGAATCGAGCTGTGTGAACGGAGACGTGCGACCGTTTCTACTGTACGGTCGCACGTCTTCCGTCGAACCAGCATGTTCGAAAACCAGCCGGGAATCGTACGATTCTCGGCTGGTTAGAACGGTGCTCAGAAGACAAATGCCAAACGGGCCGGTGTGCGCACGCGCACACTGCCCGTTCAGCATTGCGGTCATCGGAAGCCCGCCCCTCGGGGGCGGGCTTGCGATGATCAAGAGTGCGATCTGCCTGTCCAAGATAGGCAGATCGTACGTTTTTTTAATCCCTGTACAACCATCGCAAGACTAAGGTCTTGTGATGGTTGTATAGTGTATGGCCACCTTTAGATAAGTCAAGGTCTGGAACTCCCTGCCACATGCTGTGATTTCAGCTGAGTGTGGAATCATTCAAGAGGTGATTGGACGATTTCCTCAGGGACCGTACAGGATACATACTACACACCAATAGGACCATACACAAATAGGTTGGACTTGATGGACATATAAATTAAAGCTTTGGGCTGACTGGTCGCTATGGGCACCACCAGTTTCCCTTTGCACTAGGAATGAGGCCACTTGTAAGGCCGAGTTCTCTATGGTGAACTAGAAAAATAAACAAGTCTGTTTCAGTCACAAGCTGTTGAAGTCACTTCAAGCATTTCCATAGATTTTCAATGAAACCTCCAGTCCGTGCCTAATTGCTGTTGTTATTGCTTAACCCCAGGGCACAATCAGTGTGAGTGTATTTATAAAAACAGTATGTGTGCGCAGACCTCTTGCTCGGAGACTGACCTCTGCAGCTCCGGTAATTCTAGGATTAAACGTTGGCTGTACAACAATGGGTTGGTTTCCGACTCTTGATGCAAGCCATGTAGAGTATTTATGAGCAGGCCTGTAATATTGGACCATGGCTGTTTAAACCTGAAAATCTATAACAAGTTACCTAACAAATGGTGTTGGCTTACAGGTATCGAGCCTTGTTTTAAGATGTTGCTATAGCAACCAAAAGTAAAAGCAGGAGGCCCACCTACTCGGCGTGAATAAAACATGGTCAAGAACTAGAATCACAATCTGTTATCTCTATAAGAGCACCTTATTTCCTAATTTATTTTTCTTTTGGGTTTGTTTTTTTTTTGGGGGGGGTCTCGGCATCTGTTTTTTCTATAATACCAATTATAGAAAAAATGCCTATTGGACACATTGTCCATTAGGTTATCATATTTTTTTCAGTCCGCATGAGGTTTTCTGGAATGTTTTATTTGATGCATCCAGACTGATGACTGTGTCCTCTATGCTATTTCTCTTTTTTTTTTCTGAAAAAGTAGTGCTTTTGACCCGCAGGAGCATTGTAAGCTTTTTTTTCTTATACACATTTTTATGTCTTTATTATTAACCTAAATTGGAGCTACAACCTCCTATCCCTTACAGCCACTAAGGGGTCATCTTAGCCTCTTTTTGGATTGCAGTTGCCATGGCAGGGATCCCACTCTGAAAAAAGTAATTTCAGGGAGGTGCCCTTGTAATTTCAGGATGGTGCTCTCTAGGCAGAAAGCACCCCCCTGAAATGATGGGAGATAGCAAATAAGCTAATGCTTCCCTTGCTATCTGCTGGGTTTTTTTTTTTAGTATTCTTACAGCAGCTGCCATCAGAATAAAAAAAAAGAAATGAACAGCTAGAATGCAGCATAGAAATTAACAGCTAGAATGCTATTGGCTATTTGAATTTTTGCAATAGCCAATAGCAAGCTGCCTACTGCACCCGCTGTCTGCTGCTGTCAATCAGCAGAGAGAGGACCTGATTCACAGCAGCAGTGGGCGGGTGCAATAGCTAGTCTAGGGCGGTGCTGTTTTTTTCTTACTCTTGAGGGCGGCGCTGATTATCAGAGTTAAAAATTTAAAAAAAAGACAGCAGGGAAAGGTTTACTCTGCTAGATCGAGCAGAGAAAACCTTTCCGGGAGAAAATGTTTCTCTCCCGGGTGAGAAAGTCCGGGAGATTTGGGATGTCTGCCATGGTGTTGCACATGTGATCAGCTAGGACGATGGCCATTAAAGGTCTTGAAAGTTTAGTTGAGAGTCGAAATAAGCACACAGACAACCTTGACAGTTGGAATGCCTTGAAAGTAACTGTTTTTGGAGACATTAAATTGGTAGGTAAAGTTCTGCTGTATCTGCTCATACTAGAGGTTCTGACAAAATATAAGAACAAAGTTATACTCTCAAGACTTGCCTTTGCTCTCTTGTGAGTAACTTTTGCTTTTATTATATTTGCTCAATAAAAACCATCCACACTGGGGAAGGCGCCCCCTGTTTGTTCTATTTTGTCATATACTCCTTTCTCCCTGACTGATGTTAGGCTGCCTCCTGTTGAATTCCAGTGTGCCTATATATCTCCAGCGGCGGGATCATCTTTTGGCGCTAGTGGCTTACCATATCATACTAGAGGTTATTGGATCAAATAATGGGCAAATGTAGTCTTTTATAGGACGAACACAAATACATATTCTCAGTCTTCGATCATTAGATTCCTGCTTTTGTCTAGTACAGTTCACCTTGAAATAAAACCCTGGATGAACGCTTCACACATTTATTACTAAACTGCTTATTCAGTCAGTCAAGGTAAAGCGCGCATGTAATATGCCGAGTACAGTAACAATTCAGAAATTCTTTCTAGGAAATGGTAATCTGACTGCATTTTGAAAATCATATTTGCTCTTCTTTTTTTTTTTGTATTGAATAAGGCGAAATATATCCCAATCATAACAGCCACAGTCCGAATGGAAAAGCCTGTCCCCTGCCAGCATACTGCAGAGAAGGACCCTTGCTCTCTGGGGCATGCCTGAATGGATACAAATTGATTGGGGAGGTCGCGTAGGGTCCTCATATTACATAGCTTTGCTAGATCTAAAGTTGATTGTACAGAGCTGGTATGGCCCTTACCTGCTGCCGAACCCGCCGGCTTTCACATATGCAAAGAAGGACCCCAGCCTTGTGTAAGGCTCCCCTAAACACCTGTCCACATTCAGACAGGTGTTTTACAGGGCAGCCTTATCCAGCGCCAAGGTCTTTCCCCTGCGTTTGTGGAAGCCGGCAGTTCCTGCAGATGCCGCTAGTCTTGGAGCAGGGGGGTGCATTTTGTGCAGAATGCACCCTCCTTGCTATTATTAGTTTTGTATCTCGACACAAGACCGAGAATTAGCCAGAGTAGGCAGGTGCCTACTCTGCCTAAGGGTAAATCCAGCACTGACTGAATAGTAACGTGTGGTTGGCTGTGTGCTGCCCCCAGCAGGCATGCCTCCTTAAGCCATAGTCAACTGTACAGAAATCTGGCGCAACCACCATAACTAGAAGTATTAGATGCAGTAGAGGTGGGGAAGCACTAGTGAAGTCCCCATTAAAGTGCATAGGGATTTCTTTAAAATCCAGGGGTGTTTTGACCTTTTCTTTTTCACGGGGATATATATGAATGAGCCCTTTAAAATAAAAGCTTGAGGCTACATTTTTTTTTTTTTTTTTTTGTGAGTTTTAAAGTGCTCATTCAACCACATTACACATATAAATGTGTTCCTTTTGAATAACCCGCTACCCTTTCCTGGGGTGCCCTGCATTAGAAAAAAGGGGCAAGTTAATTTTTTTTGCTCAAAAGTTTTTATACCCGCATAAGAGTTACAAGCTACAAAATGGAAGTAGTACCCTTCAATACAGCAACCATGTTGCATTTACAGTCTAAATTAGGTAAAGGTGCTATGCAACAGTGAATAACAAATGAGAAAGACTAGAAGGGCTATTGACATTGAAGTCGGGGTCGCTGTGAAATGCAGAAAGTAACCTGCTTAAGATTAGAGTACTGAAAGTTATAAATGAATGGAGAAAGAGAAGCAAAACTGGGGAAGACATGGGGTGCAACACAGGAAATAAGAAAAACATAACCATAAGAGAATGTATAACAAGGTGTATTGGATTTAAGAAGGCCACGGTTAATTATTATAGGTAGGCTGAAGGTAATTGGTCAGGAATCCTAGCTTTTGAGTCAATGACAATAAACCAATAGGGTGGCTTTTGCTGAGCACATTTTTAAAATGAAAATTCTACTGCTATAAACAAATTATTAGCCCCCACTCTTCTCTATCTACAAGGGAAAACTGAGCAGGAATACTTGGAGGGAAAGTGGGTCTGCCTCCTGTTTCATCCACTATTAAAATAATGGGACCGGCACCTATGGAGGGTCTGGGGGATTAGCACGGGCAAGTGCTTATGTTTTTTTTTTCTTCCCCGTTCACATCCCACTGAACTGAATTGGGCTTCCTTAACGCAAAACACACCAGAACGAAAAAGTGCAAAGGGGCCCAATTGTTTTTTTTAACACCCCCTTTATGTGTTTTCCCTTCATCCCTGTGGAAAGTAGGCTTTGCTGGAAACTGTACCAAAGAAGCAACAAGCAGAACTTTTGTAAAGCCCTCCCAACATGAAAGCAGAGATGTGAATACAGCCTTACGATGAATGTAGTCGGACTTATGATTGCTGTAGGTTGGCATTTTTCCTTACACTGTATTGGTAAATATTGCCTTTTGGCAGTTCCTTCTCTGTAGGCCTGACTGAAACGTTAAGCTGCATTTTCCTGATTTTACTGTATGCATATTTATTCTGAATTCGCATCATTAAATCTATGCAGTCCTCGTGTTCCTCTTAAATGTTTCATACCCCGTGGCAAGGCTTGCTTTCATGTAATTAGCTGTTCGTCTGCTCCTGAATCAGACGGCATGTGTTGAGGATCATTGCTGCTCGTGCCTTGTGAAGAATATTTCTTATGAAAATGATTCTCTAAAGCCCAGGACGGTTATTATTAAAATGTCCCTGCTGATAAATGAGATGTTTGTCAAAAATGATGACAATCCTGCATTGTACTCGTCACACGGCCTCTTAGTCCCTCATAGTGATACTCTGTCGGTGAAATATAATAGAACAATTCTCACTTCTAGATCTAGCAAATATTTATATGGGTTCCAAGTCATTATCTTCTTGTCTCTGAGCTTTTGTAAGACTTCTGTAAAGAGAACGGTAATAGATTTAAGCACTGTGTTATGCAAGTAGTGGCGATCTGGAAGAAAAGATTGTTATTATCAAGGCCAATGACAAGAAAAGGCGGGGGGGGGGGGGGGGGAATTATATATATACACATCTAAAACATGCCAAAAAGCGCATGACCGCATTTGCAGAAACGCATCCAGATCTGGTCTGGAGATGGTGTGAACAAGCACTAAAGCGGGCCTTATCCTGCAGCCTTCCACCCCCACTGCACAGTAGGTAAAAATGCTCACAAAAGAAAAATGTAAAATCTTAGCTTGTACTTGTCCTCTCCATCCCCCGCTTTCTACAGCCATTGTTGACATTCCTCGGCTTCATTGCAAAATACTGGGAAAGCGGAGAACCTCCAAAATTATTTATGCAGCAATGTACTCTTGAGAGATTTGAGATCCTCCATTTTCCCAGGACCGCGCAAGAAGATTTAGTGAATTGCCCCTGCCTAGGCGAACAGAAGTTGGGTCCAAAGCATGACATAAATGGCTCGCACTTTGGACAATTCCTGCAGCATCGGCCGATATTCGAACTGTGGGCAGCCCTATCGGCACTTCCTGGCTCCACAAAAATACAATAGGGAAATATATCAAAACTAGAGCAAACAGAATCTGGAGCAGTTGCCCATGTCTACCTATCAGCTTCTCTCTTCCATTTGTTCAGTTAAGCTTTGAAAATGAAAGAGATGCTGATTGGTTGCCGTGGGCAGCTGCTCCTGGTTTTGTCTGCTCCAGTTTTGATAAATTTCCCCCCCAATGAATACAGTAACCAGCAGGAGAGATTCTTCCATCCATGTGGATGGAGGAATTGATTGATTTGATAGATTTTTCTTGTTCAGCCCATGGGGATAAATGAGAAAAACCTCATTGTGTGTGGCTAACCTAAGATTTAAAACCTCTGCAAGATTCCCAATCTTGCAGAGGTTTTAAATTTCTTTTAGTGGGTGGTTTTACTTTGGGATGAAGCTCATGTTTTCATTGCTGAGTAACAAGCAGAGAAAATCAATGCTTAGTACACAATAGCAAAAAGCCACATGGTTCCAGTATTCTGGATGGTGCCCTATACTATCTGCAGGGTTTATTTACTATTACATAGCAATGATAACCTGAACAGTGACAGACTAGAGAAAACATGTTATACTGAGTGAACTACTGCATTCTTTTCTTGGAGACCCACTCAGTTTAATTATCCTTTTAGTGCATATAATAGTGCAATTTGAATCTTTGTCTCGGATGACTTTAACAGTCTGTTCGTGTGTTTTGCCAAGAAGAGCGGAATATGCTTTGTCCCTAATCCAGTATTGACTACTTGAAGCGTTCCATAAACGAGAAGACTTTGCCGAGTGTATATATAGTTAAGGTCCTTGTTTGTATAATTCACAGTAAGCCTCAACAACCATTTAAAAGACTAATCGTGTGTAATAGATCTCAACAAGTGTGCACCATTTAATAGGCAAGGCCCTGCATCTTAGCAGTTAATATAACAGCTTGATATCCAGATTTTCCTGAATCTGCCAAATCAGAAGGCATCTTCTAGTACCATCCTTATTAAAGGTTCTCTGTAATTTGACATGAAAGCTTGCAAATCCTTCTGTAATTCCTATCATTTTCTGAGCTCACACACACTGACAGACAAGGGCCTCTCCTCTGGTACTTGTGTGTATCACGGACTTTTCAATGTATCGCTGATGCTGTAATGTACTCTTCAGGGATGAAACCGACTGTTTGAAAACATAGGACTTCTAATGTATTCAAGCATTTTTCTGGAGTGAAAAAACTTAGATGGGAGGGATGGTCTTTTCTGAAATCCTGAAAATTGTCGTCTCTACATAATGTAGTATGCTATAAAATAACAACCAGTGTAGTAACTTTCCATTACTGCACATCCAGACTGTCCTGATTTTTGATTGGTTGGTACCAATTTTATGGCCGATTGAAGAAGTGTGATTTACCAAATAAAGCCGCGGTATGTCTCCAACACTAATCTTCAAATTGTGCGAATATTTCAGAGGCACTTGAAAGAGTCTCTTGCTATCCTATATGATAGACCCAGCTTGATGTGTAGGTAGCTCATTAGCTTTATGGTTAGGCAGCTCAGACAATCTCCAACAGGAGGCACTGGGAGTAACTTGGGGACAGGAAGCAGAAGAGCACTAGACCAAAACGGATGTTCTAGTCCAGTGGTGGCGAACCTTGGCACTCCGGCTGTTTTGGGTGTCCATGAGGCATTGCAAGGCTCTGACAGCCACAGACATAACTCCCAGAGGCAGATGCATGTTGGTATTTGTAGTTTTGGAACAGCTGGAGTACCAAGGTTCGCCACCACTGTTCTAGTCCATTAAAAAAATGTAATCAATGTGTTTGGTAGTTCTCCCAAAATTTGTAAATTGCAGGCAGTGCCATTTGCAAATCTATACATTTTGGGAGAACTACCCATAGCTGCAATATGTTCTAAATTCTGAATCTTGCTTTGCTCTGAGTCCAGTCCTTCATTCTCATCGTTTTCCAAGCCCTGAGGAAATGGGTTATGTTTGCCCCTGAAACACTTTGGTTGTTTGATCGACCTAACTACAACACTTTTTATCCACTTTGTTCTTGCACTCTCTTCTGTTTTCTGTCTCTTACATGTCAATGGCAAGGCAAACACATGTGTGGTTTGTGGGGACTGGCATTTTAAGCTGGATTATGTCTCAAATTTTTTTCCTTGTTTTACATGTCTAGGAGTCGGGTCGGGAAACACCATCATCCACTCGAGCGTCTAGTATAAATGGAACAGATGATGAGAAGGCGTGCCACGGAGGACCCCCTGACTCTGAACTGAAGACTGAGAACGATAAACTAAAAACCGCCCTTGCACAAAGGTAACTTGCTGATTGAGCTTCCTTGTATATATGACACAACCATTTGGTGGTTTTCCTGTATACAGATGTCTACCAGGACACATGCTCAGGATCTCCTGCTCACTAGGTTTCACTGACTCAGTTGTCTATTGAGGGTTTTCATTTTTTTTGGTATACTGTATCTAGTGTTCTTTTATTATATCAACTAGACTTGTTCAGCTTGTACAAACTGCTTATTTAGTTCTAATGTGTGTCAAGAACATACCCGAACATTTATTGCTAGATGAAACTTCTCAAAGTCAAAAAAGTTTCAAGCTATTTCAAATGCTGATTAAATCACTTACAATGGATACTGCTTCTTGATGTGTAAATGTTGTAGTTTCCTGCAGAATTCTCCTGGTCCCCTGAGCACTGACCCTGAAATCATGTAATAAGGTGGCTCCTTTCCCTTGCAGGCCCATGAGGCCACCCTTGTGTGTGCTAGACAGCTGTGTGTGTGTGTCCACTAATATACAGACCACCAAGGCAAGTCACTACCCTGCTCCTCCCTACTTTCTCTTCTCCCTTCTATAGTTTCCCTAAACTAGTAGACGGGCAGGACAGTTTATTACTTAAAGGAGAACTATGGGGTTAAGGCTTTTCCCCATAGTTCTCCTTAGGGTAACGGGAGGACACAAACTAGCGTCCTCCCATCACCCTAGGCTCAGTATACTGAGACGCCGCAGCTGAAGCGGATCCCGGCAATTGTCTGGATCCGCCAAGCAGCGTGACTGACAGCTGGCTCTGCCTATCTAGAGGCAGAGCCAGCTGTACCCACCCCCTCCCCCGTCCATTCCCGCCAGGAGATGAGTGAAAAGCACTCACCTCATAGTTCTCCTTTCAATAACTGTTCCAGGCATGCTGACACCATTGGTTGGATAATGTAACTAGAATAAGAGATTTTCATAAACATTCACACTTCTCCCCAGTCCTTGGACAATAATATTCCTCCTTGACACATTTAATTGTGTTTGGATTAATGTGCCCTGTGTGGATATAAATGCTGGGGACAGTTCCTAACACTTCGTAGAACTGGAGAAGTGGCTTGGATAAGAAAACATAATCAGCATTACAGAACGAGTCCAGTGGGATGCAACAAACTACTGCTAGATACAATGATTAAGTGATACAGATTCTACTTTCCCTTTATAGTAGTCTGTTTGATATCTTTTATGAAACCTGGAATTCCGAAGTGGTATTCTACTATCTATAGAAAGTGGTGCAATTGTCCATAACAAACTCCTAATGACCGCAAAAACAAATGCAGATCTGATTGGTGTGCGTGCCATCTTGTGTCCACATATTTGTGGTATATACACTGTAGATTAGGATGGCCAGTACTCGGTAGCAAAATTTGTGACCGCAGTCAGCCTCGTCAAGGAGTAGGTGGAATACTCTCTTCTGATCTAATTCCAATTCCTCTTCAGGCAGCACTTTTGTTATTGTGTATGCTAACTGCACTGCCTGGTGCTCAGCAGCAGTATCTGACCAGCGGGATTCATTAAAGATGAACTCCAGGCAAGCAGCTAAATACAGTTTTTCAACATTAAATGCACTGTTTATTTGAGTAACGGAGCAAGGGTTTACAGCATGCTGGGAGACAGGCTATAGGAGACTACATATTTTACAAAGCTATCACTTACAAGATCATGATACAAGTATGGTTAACATTCACTGAATGCTGGCTGTGGGCATCAACATTTGATGGTTTGCAGGAAGTGTGCTGCACAAACTAGACTATAAATCTATAATCTTTAGAGCCTGCTTTTTATTTGTATTCCAGACATCCCTGCCAGACAACACAACTAGGTCCTTCACTTTCATTGCAACTGCTTTGTCAAGCTTGCAACCTGCTGATTGAATAGTAAGACTTGTGATCAGCTCTGGGCAGGAGGCGCTGTACAATATGACGGCTGCCACTGCCTGCAGTTGTTCATATGTAATTGCACATGCTGCAATTACCTGTGGACGATTGCGGGTAGTGGCAGTTGACATTGCATTGTTCAGCGCCTGTAGCTAATCACATGATTCTCAGAGGAATTCTTGAGGCTCATGCCATCAACCCCATTCACAAATGTGAATAGGGCCTTAATGCCAAGTGTGTATTGTCAGGAAGTGGTAAAACTACACTCCAGGCAAGTGGGTAAATAAACAGTTGACCGACATATGGCAACTGGCTTATCTGCCAAAAGGTTCATAATTCTGGCCAGCCACTTTTATGATTCATACACCTTTTGTCAGACCGCACAGCCAGGAAGATGAGCAGATATGCTAACAAAAGATGGGAACAAATGGAGCAGAGTGATGACTGATTACTGTGCTGCTGATCCTTTTTGTTCAATCAGCAGGCTAGGGGTGGGGAGGCGACACCACTCTAAAGGTGGCCATACACTGTACAACCATCGCAAGACCTTAGCCTTGTGATGGTTGTACAGGGATTTAAAAAACGTACGATCTGCCTATCAAAAAAAATGTTGCCTCCCCACCCCACTCTGCTGATTGGAAAGAGAAAGATCAGCAGCATAGTGATGAGTTTTCACTCTCCGCTTGTTCTTTCCTCCCATCTGTTGTCACTATGTGGACTCCAGCATGGTGCTTTTTTTTCTGCCTGGAGTTTAGCTTTAAGTGGAAACTCATGTCAGCCACCTTCCTCCCTCAGCCACAATAATGGATTCTTAATATAAAGCTTTGCTTTTGCTCCTAACAACAATTGAATTGATTCAGTTAGCTTAGTACATCCTGAAATTTCAATCCATGTGTTGAAAAACATAGACTCTAATATAATGACCTTTTGTGTCCTAGATCTGTAGTTGTTAGGCCATAGTACTGTACATATTATGGCATGTTTTTCATAAAAATCAGATATAAATAGAATTGTGATACAATATTTGGAGCCTTCAGCTATTGTCACTTGAATTTGAGATAGACGTGGCCGCCATATATCCAGAAGGCATAATGCATCATAGATGATCCCATGGGCAGAAGCATGAGCAGCATTTGGCTCAGAAGTCACAGTAAATTATGGTGACATTGCCCACTGCTCACATATGAGGAATAACAGAAAAGTCGAAAGAAACCATTTACTCCTGGCAGTGTACAAACCCTTGTCTCCAATAGTCTATGATCACTCTAGAAATCGCTCTAGGAAATCTACTGCTGTTTAGCTCACACAGAATATTGTTATATTGACATTTGCAAGAGAAAAATATTATAAAATCCAGCTCTGAGGACTACATAAGAAAAAGCCAGCATATGTATTCATATTGTGTTCAGGATATGTAATGACTAATTTCATTTTTCATGATAAAGACCAACTTCTATTCATGGACCCTACAGCTCTAAGATTTTTTCTTTCTTCTCATTGTTACTAGATGTATAATAATGTAATAAGCTTATGAACATTCTCTGTTTTTGTTTTGTTTTTTTCATTTGAAGAAGATGCATCCTTCTCACTTCATCTCGCATACATATATACATCTATACATTTCTATATATGCACAAGCAGTTGAAGGTCCTTTTTGACTTGTCAGGTGCACAATTCATATAGAATGAATAGTGTGCCTGCAGAAAGTTATTAAGGTCAGCTGTGTGTGAGTGAAAGTGGGATGAAAGCAGCAGGAATGGACACAATAATGGTCTTATGATCCATGGTGTCTAATAGTTTCTTTGATGCTATACCACTGATCATTATTCTTTCTGTTGAACTATCTTTTTGCTCCTGAAAGTTGGTAAAATATGTGACAACTATTGACTGGTATGTTAATTCTTGGCCACTTAAAAGCTGGTGTGGGCCTTACGGCATCAAGAACTTGTGAAAATATCTCCCCTTACTAGTGTCAGTAACCCTCCCCTTACCTGATCCCTTCAAATTTAACCTACCCTTTATGGGTTGGTAACATTTAACCGCCTCTTTAATACTTAACCCCCAACCTAACCCTATTACTTGTAATAACACCTTTAGGCCTTGTTCACACCAAGCGTGTTCCAGGAGCAGAGCAGTTACAGACCGGATCAAAACTGCGTCCAATGTATTCCAATGGTATTTTGGGCTCTAGTTCACAGCGCAGCGTTCAGTTCCAGAGCATGTAAAAAAAACTGCAGCAGGCCCTATTTTACCTGCTCTGGAACGCATGCAAGCGCCCTGGAACACACTGAAAGCCCATTTTAAACTAAAAAAAAACATTTTTTTTTTAACCAAAAACGGTCTGGAACGCATCAAAAACGCAGCACAACCCACTACACTGCGTGTGCAGAAACTCATGCAGATCTGGTCTGCATTTGGTGTGAACAAGCCTTTTAAACTCTTCACAATAAACTAACCTTAGGTGGCATGTTTGGGGCCATAAGCAGGCTTAATACTCCTTTGCAGCCCTCGGCTGGTTTAAAATGATTATTTTGCCAAAAAGTGGTCAAAAAGCTGTCCCTGCAAAAGAAGAAAGAAAATACTTGGCTGACTCGCTGCCTGCGCTGCAGAATGACACGCTGGTGCAGAGATCACCTGATGAAGTCTCTACAGAAACAATCACTTCTAGGATTGTCAAATTCCTTGATCCCCACTGCACTCATTGGTTTCTCCTGGCCTCTATATCATTGTGTCCTATAGTGATGTAGGAGTCGGTGTAAGATCTCTGAGTGCAGCAAGGGATCAGGAGTGTCTGTTTCTGAAAAGACTTCAGCTTTAGAATTTTGCTACATCAAAGTGGCTTTAGCTGTACGAGCAGAGGTATAGGTAAGGATTTACTTTTTCTTCTGCAGGGATACTTTTTGTGTGCATCAATTTTCAGCGACACGATAAATTGGTGTAAATTGTTTCCATAATTTTAGAATAGAACTCTAGGATTTTTTAAAAAACATCTGTAATGTAAATATAAATTGTTTTAAGCTGTGTATGACAATTTCAGTATGTGTGTAGTTACCGTAATATGCTTACGTTCGTTCAGCAGAAGTACAAGAAGAGTGGCTTTGCCAGCTTTGGGCTCTCCCACATGGAAGCCATAGTGTTTGTCCACTTCTCTCTCTTGCTCATTCACGGAATGCTTTGTATTCTATGAATGGGTGTACAGTATAGTAAACAAAGTGTTCTGTGAATGGCAACGGGAGCGATAGGGCTGACTAACAACACTGCGGCTTCAGAGTACAATATGAGCTCTTCTGTCACAATGCCATACGTATAGAGAGAGCGATGCTATCCATCATGAATTAAATATTACAGTAACCACACACACACAAGCAAAATATAAAAATAAGGGAAATGTTGATAAATACGTCACTTCGAAACATGCCAAAGTATTCTATATCCTTTTTAATCTCCTACACATTCACCTGACATTCCTTCAACCTATTTTTGGAACCAACCTACCCCCCATGGGCAATGAAATGACAGGGAATTCCTTCAGACACCGCTGAAACATGGAAATAAATATTAGTATTTAACATGTTTTTTTGTGTTTTTATTTACTTTAAATTTCTTACCTGCATGCATGGTAAAATGGTTAGGGGTCCAAGGGATACCTAAAACCAGTTTACTAGGGAGGTGCAACCACCTGGTTGCCACCCATGGAGTCAGGTAAGCCACCCCTTGCTGACACCCCTTCTTGGCACTGGCGGTAACAAAGAGCCTGGTGGCTTTAGGAGGGGTTAGCAGGGAGGAAGCAATCGTATATTTACAAGCCCCCCTCCCGCTTGCTAACACCTCCTCCTGGGCACCAGGGGTACTGAAGAACCTAATGATGTAAGCACCAGTGCTTTTGGGGAACCGCTCTTAAAACACTAACTACTTAATAGTGAGGACCATGGGACTGCATGTTAGCTTAGTATGGTGACACTGGCCTGTGTGTGCCTGGTGTACCAGGTTGGTTCTTGAAATGGGGTATGCTGTGTGTTTTTTTTAATTTTTTTTAAATGTATTTTTAAAAAAAGTTACATTAGCCCTCCTAAGCAGAAACACAGTTTCAGCACCGTGAACCACTCCTGTGGACAAACTTGCCTGAGGGTTAAAGTGTATGTAATCTCTAAAAATGAAGTTCTCTTGTTTACTCCCCTTTGGTCTGCTAAATATACACTTAAACTTTTTTGTTGTATCTGTTCGATAAGCGCAAAAAATACCTGTTTTTCCCAGAGATCTTGTGAGCAGATATCTTCCTCTGCTCTCTGCCTGTGCACAAGCACAATCATATGCTGAGAGAAATTCATAAGTGAAAATACACTTTGTTGTCATGTAAAAGAGGAAGGTAGAAGCATGTTATTTTTCTGGCACATCAACAAGTTATTTTTCTGTACTTTCAGTGTTTTTCATAAATGGGAAATGTGAATATATTGCAGAGATGTATAAATAATAATTTTTACTTTCCCTTGGCATTAAATGTCTTTGTTTACATTTACTGTACAAGTTGAAATTGGCTATTCACCAGCAGTATTCTACATAAATTGGGTGAATGTCAGTAAAGGATTCATTGATGAATTACCCAGTGAATCATTCATACGTAGACCCCACAGTGCATTTGTTTTGGCCCCTTGTTCTCTGTGCCAAAATGCTCATTATACAGTAACGGTGCTGCCGCCTGCAGTTGTCGGTACACTATCTTCCCCATAACATAAGTGCACTCTGTTGCAGGATTGTTGCTACTACCTTTGATATAAAACTCAGGCCTTGTTACCCTAGCTGCTGCTTTGTGACACTAAGCTCATGAGTTTAATCTTAAAAATGCATGCAAGTACCTTGACTATTAACAAAAATGTATCCTTTTTGTGTATCACTCGGCTGCAGATCCTCAAATCATCTCTGAATTGGTGCTGACACTGTCCTTCTTTCTGGAGTGTGGCTACTTTTGTTCCCCATGGTCTGTGTGTGTGTTAAGTAGACACTACTCCAAGCTCGCTCCCATGATGGGTTACAATCTCATGTTTGGTTATCAAATTTGTATTGAGATTGTAGCTCTTCTGCAGTCTTTCCTGATCTAGTATGTCACCTTGGCATGAATAACTAACTGATGGCATGTCCTCAGATGTTGGGTCCAGTACAGTAACCCGCAGTAAATTGCATTCGGATTAGTGTTAAATAATTTTTAATGTTGTCTATGAGTTGCCACCACTCCCAAGCTCGCTCTTGTGATGGACTTCAATCTCCTGTTTTAGTTTACAAATTTGTATTGAGATTGTAGTCCATCACAGGAGTGAGCCTGGATTGATGGCTACTTAACAACACATACAGGGACCGTGGGGAATAAAAATAGCCACCCTCCAGAAGGAAGGACAGTATCGGCACCATTTCAGGGACGATTTCAGGATCTACAAATAAGCTCTTTTTTTGTTCATAGAGAAGGTACTTGAATACATTTTTAGGATCTAAGTCCTGAGTTTACTGTCACATTAGTCAACGTTGCTGTTTTTTTGATTGATTGTTGCTCCCCACCTCTACTCCATTTCAACATCCAACTTCAGATCTTATTCCGTTGCTTACACCATAGCATCCTGATCTTTATTAAATTTAAAATGAGTTATTAGCAGTGGAGTTGTGTATTATTCATTCACGCCAGAACACCAGTTGATTTTCTTATTTGATTATAGTTATTCAAGTAAATATTGAATTGGATATGTTCTCTGCCTGCTTTTATACTTGGCAGTCTATTCTAGTATTCGTGAATTGTGGATTATTTGCCATTGTAAAGTGAGCTGTAGATTTACTGCAGTGCAAATCAATACAGACACTTGTTGAAGCCAATACTGTGATCTATTTCAAGGCTGTTGCTTCGCTCTGAGTGCTCAATAATGTAAACCTTGGTGATGGAACAGCTGCTGCCTCTCTCCTTTAAGTGTTTATAGCTTTCTAAAAAAAAATAAACAAGCGTCTTATAATGGGTTTCATAGTAGAAACCAGTTACTGAATCATTTTTTGCTTTATGCTTAAAAACCAACCAAATACTTACAGGGTTATTCAGAACAGGGTGAAGAGTTTGGAAAAGGCAGGAGAAGTGAACAATCTAGGACAACATAGATGAACTGGAAAGTGACCTGAATTGGGGGAATTTTTCCAGTTCAGCTATGTTGTCCTAGATTGTTCACTTCTCCTGTCTTCTCCAAACTCTTCATCTTTTTGTGAATAACCCTGTAAATGAATTTTAGAAAACAATGTTTTAAAAACTGTTCAGTGATGCAAAATAAAACAATTATTTATAATATATATGCCCTTACGCTAAATTTAAAGGGAAGTTATAATGGTTCAGGGTCAATTTTGTTTTACTTTTAAAGCATACATGGTTTTTAAGCTAATATGTTATAGTATAGTTTTTGTCTATGTTGTATATACTATGTATCAAAATTAGGGCTGGTAAAATTTTCGTGTTCGATGAATCGAATTTTTTTTAAATCGATTACATTTCGATTTAATTATAACTCACATACAGATCTATCTACATTGGCCTATACACATACAGCACAGCAATGAAGTAATACAATGAACTAGGATCACACTAATCCAGCACGTTATTAATCTCACGTGCCCCACTCCTCAATATGGCCGCCACTTGAGTGGGGCAACTCAGAATAATAACGTGCTGGATTAGTGAGGGAGGAGTCCGGTGACGTCAACTTCACCGGATCGCCAACGGGACTTCCGGAAGTCGGCGGTGAGGTGAGTGTTTTCATTAGCGATCAAAATAATTTTAATCGATCAAAACGTTTAACGATTAATCAAGAAATTAATCTTTAATTTCCACAGCCCTAATCAAAATGTTTATTTGTAAAGTGAGGACTTTATATAAAGAGTGCAGCTACATCACAGAGCATTGTTAAAGAGTACAGCAGAAATTTTGCTTTAAAGTGAACCTGTCACTAGAAAAAAAATTTTGTTTTTGTTTTTAAACCTTTTTATAGTATAGATCTATTTCCCAAGCATGCTTAAATTCACATGCTGTTAAATGACTTGCTACCTCTGCTGAAGCTCTGCTGCAAGCATGGACTACTCTTTTGGTAAAATAATACTTTCTAAGGTCAGATTTGAACTCTCCTCCATGTAATTTGAGGTCATGTCCTCATATTTTAGATATAAGACCAAGTGCTCCATTGAGTCTGCCCCTGTTTTTTTTTTTTTTTTTTTTTTTTTTTTTTTTACGACAGGGAAGGGGGGAAGAATTACTTCTCTGAGCTTTAGCTATTAGGCTCTACACAATACTTTTTTTTTCAACAGAGCAACTAAGAGTAGACAAACATTGGAAAAGCAGCTTTGAACTCCACCTGTTGGCTGGAAGTGTAAATGTGAAATATTCATATGCAATGTTTCCTGTTTTACAGTCTAAACAGCCAGCAATCTTTTCCATACCTAATATGACCTACAATTCTTTGTTTTTCTCCAAGGCTGTGTCGCCCATATTAGCTTTTCTCAGTGAAGGGTCTGAGCTTGCATATTTAAACAAACATTTCCAATCCTACCAAATGGCATATTTTACATATTTATTCGCCAAAGCTCATTTGCGGTGCACAAACAAAAAATCCAATATTTATGTTTGTTTTCCTCTCAGCACTTCCAACGTGAAGAAGTGGGAAACCGAGCTGGAGACACTGAGAGAGAGTAATGCGCGGCTGTCCTTGGCTCTTCAGGAGTCCATTGCTAGTGTAGAACATTGGAAGAAACAATTTTTATCGTGTAAAGATGAGAATGACCAACTCAGGAACAAGGTAAGGGTGAAGGGAGTGGTTGACAATGGTTCTGTCTTTGCAGGAATTGTAAATTACAATGTAGAAATGTTGGTGGCTTTTAAAGCTTGAAGGGGCTTCTACATGCATCAAGAAAATGTTAGTCTTTTTTTTTGCATCAATTTGTATCAATAACATTTTTGTTTAAACACTATTGAGCATTTGCTCAAGCAAAGCTTCTTAGGGTTCTATGCATTGTAATATGTGTTTGCTTTCACTGTGCATGTATAGGTATTCTTATTTTCATTATACATGTTTTTCTTTCGGAATGTACAGTTGGGCAAAAAAATATTAAAATATTTAGTCAGCCACCAATTGTGCAAGTTCTCCCACTTAAAAAGATGAGAGAGACCTGTAATTGGCATCATAGGTAGACCTCAACTATGAGAGACAAAATGAGAAAACAAATCCAGACAAATCACATTGGCTGATTTGGAACAAATTTATTTGCAAATTATGGTGGAAAATAAGTATTTGGTCACCTACAAACAAGCAAGAGTTCTGGCTCTCACAGACCTGTACCTTCTTCTTTAAGAGGCTCCTCTGTCCTGCACTCATTACCTGTATCAATGGCACCTGTTTGAACTTGTTATCAGTATAAAAGACACCTGTCCACAACCTCAAACAGTCGCACTCCAAACTCCACTATGGTGAAGACCAAAGAGCTGTCGAAGGACACCAGAAACAAAATTGTAGACCTGCACCAGGCTGGGAAGACTGGACCTGCAATAGGCAAGCAGCTTGGTGTGAACAAATCAACTGTGGGAGCAATAATTAGAAAATGGAAGACATACAAGACCACTGATAATCTCCCTCGATCTGGGGCTCCACGCAAGAAGTGGCTGACTAAATACTTTTTTTGCCCCACTGTATCTGTCATAGATAAGAATATTACATAAACCGTCTTTGTCTGAAGCAATGTTTCTTTTCATTAGGTCTTAGGCTGAAGTTTGCTCCATACAGAGCTGCCGTTCTTTGATAATCTATGCATAAAACATTCATTTCAATTTGTCAGTGGAAAACGGTTATTTAAATTTAGTTTTGTCCTAAAGTGTGTCACCTGACTCCCCTGAAGCCTTTTAGTAACGGCTAGCCTGTCTTAAACTTCCCTCCCGCTTGCTCTAATATGCTGAAACTTTTCGGCATGCCTACTAAATAAATTGAAAGTGATTTTTAAAATTTTGTTTTCCTTTTTAAATAAATATTTCATACAACAGCTTGCCTCTGTAATCCACTGTTCAATTTGTTCCCCGTTTTAAAAAATACAGTACATGCTATTTTTATTTCTAAACTAAGGAACATATTTGTTGGATTGGATGAAGGAACTGACTGATTTTGTCAAATGAATTTATTGAAGGCACAGATTGTCCTTTTATATGATGGCAGGAAGACGCAACTGTTAAGACATCGCTTGTCCTACCCCATGACCTGTTTCTCTAGAAATATTTATGGATATAATATCTATTACATTTAATAAATATTGTACCTTTCTATAGTACCATCAAAATGAAAAACAGGTTGGGATTGCTTGTAATTAAACATTTTAACTTGATTTCAAAGCAGCAAATAGACCTGTCCTGAGAGGAACATGGAGGCTGCCATTACTGTTCCCTCCCTTTTAAAAATGTTAATTGACTGTCATACTGACTCCTGAATCCATATTTTGAATGAATACACTTCTTTTCCCTCATCTGTATACTAGTTTCAAATTGGTGACTCAGGTTTCAGTTACTAAATGTTACCAATTGACATTTCTGTCTAATTTCCTTGCTATTTAATAGCAACTTGCTATCTGATGACTAACATCTCTATTAACCAGGTATCCATACCCACCTTACAACATTGGATGGGTTACACATAGGGATGCACCGAAATTTCAGCTCCCGAAACATTTAGTCTAAAAACGGTACTTTAGGCAAAACGCTGAAGCAACCATTCGGTGGTGCTGTGCATTTCTAGCTTCTCTCCTCCCTGCTGGGCGCTGCTCTGTGTCCCCTATGATCCCTGCTGCTCCTCCCCGCCTGTGTCGGCAGAGGCCGTGGGGATCAGAGGGGACACAGAGCAGCACCCAAGAGGAGAGTAACTTTCAGGAGGCCAAGCAGGGCGGGGAGGAGAGCGCTGTCAGGGTTATCGCAGGAGGCGGAGCGGTGTGGGAGGAAAGCTTGTGACAAGCAGATCAGGATGGAGAGCGGTGCGGGAAGGTGGCAGTTGCCAGCTGTTACAGGAGGCCAAGCTGGTGGTGCGGGGAGGTGGGCGATGTCATCGGCGTTGCCGGAGGCCAAGCTCTACTCCTGCACCGCCCGCCCAGCCTCCTGTGACAGGCGAGGCAGGATGGAGACCAGTATACAAACCATCAGCGATCAGCTGATCGCTTAGTGTTTGTAAAGAACTGAGTATGCTTACTATGTCACCAGTTATGAATAAATAGGAAGTGCTCTATATCACTTCTTGCTCATTGATGGTTGTGGACATAGTAAACATACTATCTCCACAGTTTATGAATGGACAGAAGCACTCAGTATAGAGGCTTCCTGTTCATTCATAAAAGGGGCTGCAGAAAAAAAAGATTTTAGGACTCTGTGTCCTCACTCTTTTTCTATTTCAAAAGGCTAATGTCAGGGGTCTATTTAGACCCCTAATATTTCCCCAAAGCCCATGACAGTAAATAAAAAAAATAAAATATAAATATTTTCGGTTTTGGCCTGACAAATGTTTTGGTCTGAAAATTCAATTTTGGTACACCTCTAGTTACACAAAATAGTTATACAGCAGAAATCTTAAATTGCACTCATTATCTTATCCTTCTAACAGTGAGACAAGTCGGTGTCCATGAATGAATAATATAGCACTTATAGTAAGCATTTGTGCAGCAGCTCTTTTGCCTAGGCCTATTTTGTCACCCATTCTGCATCTCTATATGGCTGTCAATCGGCCGCCATAGTGGAGGCACAAGCCATCTTTAAGCAGCTCTGTCTGATCCTAGACCTGGCCTCCTGTTTTCACCATCAGTGTAAATCCAATGATCAAATGAGTGGCGGAGTTTTTCTGATGATGTCAAAGTCAAAGCAGGCACTGTCACATATGTGCTGCAAAGCACTGCTGCTTCTGGTTGGGAATTATATGCTAAAGGAACCCCGATTGATTTGTCACATTAAACTGTGCTAACGGATCTTTGTTAGCCAAAATTTAGATTTTGATATAGGTCTGCTTTAAATAGGAAGAAACAAGGTCTATATGGCCCAAATCAGCCACAAGCTTACTTTCTTTTTTCTAAGCTGCACTAAACGAAATGCAGCTGAAATCTAGTTGCTGCAGACCACACAAAGACACGCAAATATAGATTCCATGCAGTGTGTGTTACATCATTAATATACTGAGCTCCTATTTCAGAAAGAAGCCCACAGTACAATTTTTTTTAATGTTCTAGTTCATCAGTGTAAGGTACTCCCCAAAATTATATGACTCATTATTTCCTCCATTTCAGAACTGACCCACTTCATCTTACTGTAGCTTCCTACACAGAGCAAGAGAAATTCTGATGAATAAGTTAATACCTCTTCACTATAGACACTTGACATTAATGCATCCGTAAATGTATCAATATTACTCATCCACCCCGCACCTGTCTGATTTTACTGCAGTGTTTTCATCGGCATTATCAAGGCATTCTATGTTTACGCTACAAGTCCCAGACACTTGACATATAAATATTAAATAACTTATGAACTTTTTATATGGAAAGTGATTTGTTTTTGTTAATATGTTCCTGTTTGTAATGTTTAATCACACCTCTACAGAATGCAAACATATTATTATGTCCATAGTAATCACTATTATGCAATATTGGATCTACCACCTTTAACAACCAACCCTATTCCTTTCTGCATTTAAAGTGAGACTAAACTCTGGAGTTAAAGCCTTAAAAATGCACTCGGGTACCCTAACTATTAATACAACTTATTTGTGTATCACTCGGCTGTAGATTCTCAAATCATCTCTGAATTCATGCTGACACTGTCCTTCCTTCTGGAGGGGGACTAATTTTGTTCCCCATGGTCCTTGTGTGTTGTAAAGTAGCCACCCCTCCAAGCTCGCTCTGTGATGGTCTACAATCTCATGATTAGTTTAGTAATTTGTATTGAGATTGCAGTCCATCACGGGAGTGAGTTTGGAGCGGTGACTACTTTACAACACACACATGGACCATGGGGAACAAAAGTAGCCACCCTCCAGAAGGGACAGTGTCCGCACCAATTCAGAGATGATTTGAGGATCTACAGCCGAGTGATAACTATTAACAATAATGTATCTTAATTGTGTAAGGTACTTTAATGCATTTTTAAGATTTAACTCCTGAGTTTAGTGTCGCTTTACAAGCTGAATTGATTAGTTGCTAAGCACAACTGCACCACACTAGCTCCAGCTTTCTTGAGCTGTTAAGTTTTTCTGTCGTTACGGTTGATTTAACACCATTGGTAAATCTAATGAAAGTTCCAGAATTGACCATTTGCAACCAAAATTCTAACTGTATATACCCAACTTTACTTTTCATCTCTGAGTAAACACATTACAATTTCTAAAGGGCTTGTGCTGTAATTGGTTTCACCAGTTGTTCAGCAGAGTAGGACAACAGATGCTTACTGGGATGTTGTTCTTGGACATCACTATGCAGGACCTCTTTCGCATATTAACTCCAACACAACTCTCCCTTTGCTTTGTTCATTATCCACACACATTAGGGCACAAATACTTTTACATATAGTGTCATTGGCTCTTAATCCTTCTCTTTTATCTCTCTGCCCCAGCAGTTTTCACAGTGGTTCTTTTTGGTCTAGCATAGCGGGTTTTACTTCAAATGGCAGTAACCGAACATGGACATAAATGCTGCCAAACCATTTACTAAATACTG
Source organism: Nanorana parkeri (assembly GCF_000935625.1). Taxonomy (NCBI): domain Eukaryota; kingdom Metazoa; phylum Chordata; class Amphibia; order Anura; family Dicroglossidae; genus Nanorana; species Nanorana parkeri. Next base: position 1,698,480 of record NW_017306342.1, read on the forward strand.
CACCTGGGCCTTTTAACATAGTCTTGTGGTTATATGTGTCACCTTCACCATTAGGTGCTGCTGTTTCATAGAGAAGCAGAGTGGGGGACAGTTATCAAGCAAATTAGCAGCACAATTGTTCCCAAATCAGGCTGCCTTCCCTTCAGTTTACAGATTTTGGAGTCTAAATTCCTGGGCAACCAAGTTCCATAGTTTGCAAAGTTCTGAGAGATTTATTACTAAAGATGTGACCGATTTTTCATGCTAAATAGACACATTTTCACAAGTGGTTGGAGTCGGGCCTCATTCTTTAGTGTGCCTGTAGAGCAGCTGATAGAGGAATTTATGACTCAAGCTGTTACCCTGTAATAAATCTGCCTCCTCTGTCTCACTGCCCCTGTTTTGTATTTCCTTGCTGTCCTACCCAACTCATAAATGTCCATACTGGCACACACACCTGCTTATCCTACAGGGTTGTAGTCAAGGTTCCTGGTTTTGCCAAGATCAAACACTAATAAACAATGGCAGAAATTGTTCCTTACTCAGGATTAACCCAACCATAGCTGATTCTTCAACCAACCCTAAACGACCTACTGGTGGGAGGTTTCCTATTGCCATTCCCATATATTGCACACATACTTTTCTGAATGTTTTCTTCTCCAGACTTGCTAGACTGGATACCACCACTAGCACTTTTTCCATAAATCTAATATTAGAGGAGCAAACCCAGAAAAATCATGCCGAGTAGGGTTTTCTAGAGACAAAGGTGATTGCAGGTATGGTGTTGTATCTACCGAGGCCGGAGCGCCAGCTTCACAGTAAAGAGACACTTCCTATGCTTTCATCTTGTGCAACTGCCTGTCTTTCATACTAAAACACAATGAGGGGGAATTTATCAAAACTGGAGCAGACAAAATCTGGAGCAGATTTGCACTGCAACCAATTGGCTTCTGTCTCATTTTCAAATCTTACCAGAGCAAACTGAAGAGAGATGCTAATTGGCTGCCATGGGCAACTGCTCCAAATTCTGTCTTCTCCAGTTTTGATACCCCCCCCCATGTGAGCCTGCATTTCTATATTCTAAATTGCCCTAAATAGAGCAGTCTGTTTGGTAGTCCATTTGGATGATTGCCCAGTATACCGTCATGTGATGAGAAGCTGTAGGCCAACCCAGATGCACAATAATAAGGCATCTGATGATCTAGTACTCAGTCTGCCACTTGACAGGGCTTAGTCAGGTAAGTCGGGTACCTTCATAACCAAGTGAAACTAGTTCCCGCCCTCTTCTGTTTGCGTCTCTGCAAAGAGTTTTGTGCTGCTTTACCCAGAATTAGCGTGGGTCTTTGGTAACAAACATTATTTAAAAAATGACGGTTGCTACCAAAAAAAATGCTGCTTTCCTTAATGCTGTAAAATTAAAAAGGAGGAATGTTAGGCAATTTGAATAGCATATATAAAAAGTGCTTTAAATAGCCATGTGGAAGGTCGTCTGAGACCAAAACGTTGCCCTGTACTGGATAAAAAAATTAACTTGAACTAACTTCTGGAGTTAATATATTAGTTATTTTATTAAAGGTATTTACACAGCATGTACATACTATCATACTTCCATACTTTACATCCGTCCCTGCCCTTAAGGAGCTTACAATCCAGGGTCCCTATCTCATGTGCACATACAGGTGAAACTCGAATAATTAGAATATCGTGCAAAGTTCATTTATTTCACTAATGCAACTTAAAAGGTGAAACTAATATATGAGATAGACTCATTACATGCAAAGCAAGATAATTCAAGCCGTGATTTGTCATAATTGTGATGATTATGGCTTACAGCTCATGAAAACCCCAAGAACCCCAAATCCACAACCTCAGAAAATGAGAATATTACATGCAATCAATAAAACAAGGATTGTACATAGAACAATATCAGACCTCTAAAAAGTATCAGCATGCATATGTACTCAGTACTTGGTTTGGGCCCCTTTTGCAGCACTTACTGCAATTACTTTTGCACGATATTCTAATTATTCAAGTTTCACCTGTATACTAGGGCCAATTTATATGTGATAAGAGCAGGAACTGTCAGTTGTACAGTATAGCTCTTTAGGACTTTTTTTAAAATACATGGTTTTTACATGAAGTTTGGTTTTATGTGTATTTTAGGGAGTGTGCTTTGTGTATTAAATTGCACATACTGTACATTTTTTTTTTCTGTTTTTACATGTGTTTTTTTCCATCAATTTGGCAAACACATTTTGTGTAGATAAAAATGCAGAGTTGAGTTTGGTTGTTTTTTATTTCTCTATAAAGACTTTTCGTAACATCCTGTGCCAGAACACCCCTCTTAGTAGTTTTAACCCAAGTAAGTGTTTTGTTTCCCCTCATCTCATTTCTCAGTTTTAACATAAACTTCCTCTAGTGGCGACAGTTACCAGGGTATAAAGAGGTTAAGTCTCCCTAGCAGATCCACATCTCTGACAGAGGTCCAACCCCTTGCACACACTCTATCCAAAAACTTTAACTGGGCCAGAACAGCAATAATGTGAATGAGTCCTAATTGTGAGCACTGATGTCATATATGTAACCTTGTATCTTTCTACTGTGCTTTGTCTACTAGATTGGAGACCTTGAAGCTCAATGTGATGAAATAGACAAGGAACGAGAAAGGAATGAAGAGCTAAGCAAAAGATTGCAAGAGCTGGAAGCTGAGATTCAGGACAAAGAAGCTGTAAGTTGTGCAGTTTTAAAATAGTATTGAAAGCTCATAAATGTGACCCTAACAGATTGTTTCCACAAATAACTTGATTTATGCCCACCAGCATTTTTGTTCCAAAACGTAGACTATATTTAGAAACAATACAAGGATGTTATACTAACCATAAATATTACCGCATGGAGAACAAATTAAGTTGATGCTTTTCATAATTGATATCATTCTTGATGATACCTAGAGAATGAACCTTTCTGTCATAAGGTGACCATACATGGCTTTATTACCTAGGTCTAGGTCATCTTGAGCTGTTAATTGACCCATGTGTGATGAAGAATATGCAGTTTGCTCAGATATCAGACATTGGAAGGAATGTCCACTTGTTAGGATTACCGAATCTGTCTGTGGAAGCAGTCGTTGATCTAGCCTTTGCTTTACACTATAGTTTTTTTCTGGGGTGCTGAATGTCCTGGTTTCCGTTTAGTCATGATTGTTAAATGGCTATATCTCTAAAAGACAAGACTGCTAGTGTTTGGCCTTAAAGTGTATCAAAACCCAAAATGTAATATACTGCACCTTACCAATTCTTAGATGAGGTGGCTACATTTGTTTTGTGTGTTTTTTTTGTTTTTAGTTTTTTTTCCTTTTAATTTCACCTTGTAATCGTGCTTTAACCACTTGAAGACCAGGGTGTTGAACCCCCTTCCTGACCAGGCCATTTTTCAGTATTCAGTGCTGCGGTTCTTTGACTGACGTTTATTCCGTCATAAAACGCTGTACTGAAATGAATTTTATACCATTTTTGGGGGGGACATATAGAACTTTATTTTGGTGGTATTTAATCACCACCGAAGTGGGAGGGAAAATGGTAGAAAGACTGGAGGAGCTTTTAAACTAGAAAGTGGGGGGGAGGGTATAAAAATAAAATTACTTAAACTAAACGTTGATAATTTAATCGTAGATAAAAATAACACAGAAAGTAGTAAAAAAGGAGTTAATAATAGTGGGCTCACTCCAGTCAATATAGGAAATCCGTTGGCACATGTAAGTATAACTAACAACGGACGACCGAAATCAAGGCAGAATAATAACAAAAAAAGAGACGATTTCTTAAGGGACCGTAATATACAGGGGTACGGGTACTCCTAGAATGAGATCCTAATAGGTTGGACTTGATGGACTAATGTCTTTATTCAACCTCAAATACTATGTAACTATGTAACTATGTAACTATATAACAAAAAAGTACCCTAAATTTTGAGGGAAAAAACCTGTTTCCCTACGAAATGTTATGAAACATTTATTATCACCCAAATTTTTTGGTAGAATATAAAATACGGGGTCATGTCGGGTAAATAGACCCCAAACAGCGGGTCTTTTTTATATTTTTTATTTGTGAATATTTTTTTAAGCTTCATTTTTTTTTTTTACACTTAACTTTATTGCTATCACATAGGGGACTAAGAAATCCCCTATTTGATAGCCAATTCACATAACTGGTCCTCTTTATGGATACATGAAGGGTCTCCAAGACCCCTAATGTCACCTAGGGACCCCCACAGAAGCTGATGAAGCAGAGATCTGCTTCACCGGCATCTGTTGCTGGAGAGTGACACTGCATGCGTAAGTGATGTAATATAACATACATCACTAACTGCATTCGGGGAACGGAGAGGTGATCAAAGGGGGATCGTGTACCGAGCTCCCTTTGATCTCCAGTGACAGCATTGAAATGGCCTCTCAGCAGGATGGCACCTCACTCACAGCCCCAGAGGATCCTCTTCCAGACAGGAACAGCCATTTACTCTGTGCAGCAAATGTCACTTCAGGACTGCACGTGGTACAAGTGAGCACAGTCTCTCCACAAGCTGGCTGCACAACACAAGCAACAGCAGTCTGGCCTCCCTGTCTCCTCACACTAGACTCCCCCAGCAACCTTTAGCCCCCAGAGTTTACTTCCCTTCCCCCATGTAGCACTCTGGGAATTGTAGTTTTAAGTATCCATTTTCATTTTTAATTCCTCAGTGGCTGTGTCCACAATCCCCACAGAGCTGTGCTCTCTGGCTCCACCTGCAATATCTTTTCTCTTAAAGGAGCTGATCCCATAACAGGGCTACACATGTCTGAGGTCCAACCTGGCAGGCAACCATGACTTCCTCCATAAATACAGTGGAGGAGTGGCTGTAGCCACCTAATCACAGGAAGTGGTATTGGCAGGATTACCAGGTGAAATAATGGGGGGTCCAGGACTGGTAGGATCTGGTAAGATGCAATATATTGCATTTTTGTTTTTGGGTTTAGATGTGCTTGCTAGCAGTAGATATATGCAAAAACACTGGAGGGTTTAATAACACTTTAATTCTAACACTTAACCCTATAAACACAAGGATTTTATACCAACAGTAAATATAGCCGCATTGGCTCTAGAGAACGAATACAAGTTGGTGCTTTTCATAATTTAATCTTATTCTTGATGATACCTAGGGAGTCAACCTTTGTCATAACGAGGTGCATGGATTAATTACCTGGGACAAGGTCATGTGAACCCGTTAATTGACCAATATGTGATGAGTAAGCAGTTTGCTCAGATAATCAGACATGGGATGCAAAGTCAACTTGTTATGATTACCACATCTGTCTATGGAAGCAGTTGTTGATTTAGGCTTTGCTTCATACTAGAGTATTTCTGGGATGCTGAATGGCCTGGTTTCCCTACCTCTTAACCTCGTCATTACCTTAATCCTTAACACTTAAGCCTTAACTCCAGTAACACTTAGATTATGTTTTAAGATGAAGGCTAAGCTTTAATTCGATCACTTAACCCTCTAAATCATAATGTTGACTTTTAGCAAGCACTAAACAAACCCCAGAAAACTTAAATAGTTGGGCATCTAAAGCGGCTTTTCCAACACTGAGGTCCCACAGTGCTGAAATTTTCCTTACTATGAAGTGTGAAAGGAAAAATCTTAGCAGACACACAGATGTCTAACATATTAGATTCTAAGGCCTGGTTCACACCTGGGCGTTTTACAGCGCGTTCCTACGCGCTGTAAAACGCTCAACATGTGAAGACCAATAATTGCCTATGGGCATGGTACCCACCTGGGCGCTTTACAGCGCGTAGGAACGCTCTGAAAAACGCCCTACGCCCAAAGAAGTACAGGAGCTTCTTTGGGGCGCGTTTCCATTGGTATTCCCGAGTGTGGATCGGGGTTAACAAAGCGGTAACCCCGAGCCACACTCGGGAATACAGCGTACAGGTCTTACCTTGTCCGCAATCCCCGCTGTGTCCTCCGGCAGCTGGCGACTTCAGGGTTCTGTCCCTTGCGAGCGGCCACGTCGCAGGGGGGCGGAGCCGGCGGGAAGTTTGAAAGTGATTTTTTTTTTTTAAATAAAGAAAAATAGGAAAAAAACAAACAAAAAAATCATACCGCCAGTGAAACGCGCATTTCACTGAACCAAAAATCGTGCGAAAAAAAATGAGCTGAAAAAATACGCCCAGGTGTGAACCCAGCCTATGAGTTCTAGCAATATACTGTACATGTTTTTAAAGTGAACAACTTCAGATCTGCCTTGGCCCTTTGGCATTTCCATTTTGTTCAGTTTTGTGCTGCAAGTAAACTGTAGACACAGCTGTCCATATCTGCAGTTGTCTACAGACTGATTTATATTCCATGTATCTACAAATGTTCCCACAACAACATTTGTACTTTCCCCACAATTATATAAAATGAACAGTAAAAAGTTGTATGTAGTGTTTATACATTAGTACATATTTATCAGAACTTAGGCTCTTTTACACAAAAATATACTTTTGACATATGGTCAGATTTGTCATAATATGTAGAAGAGTTGGAAATCCTGAATTATCTCATTGATTTATTTGTATTGTGCCCCTTGAACTTAAAGTGGACCTTTACCCCCTTTTCACTAAAAATCACATCAGCATGCAGCTCTCACATCTTACATTTTTTTATTTTACTTACAAAATAGCGTTCATCTACTTCAAGGACCACTTCTGGCACAAACGATGCAATGTGCCAAAGCGTTGCATCCTGGGAAGGTTACATCAACAGAGCATTGCTGGGAAATCATCTGTAATCTCATGACATCTCAGGGAAAGGCATGAGATGATGTGCATGGTCACATGTCTTAGTCGCATGTGCCAGAGTTCCAGGAAGTAAAGGGAAGTCGCATGTGCCAGAGTTCCAGGAAGTAAAGGGAGATCTAGTAATTTGCCCTATCAGGAGACTGGGAAAGAAATGAGAAATAAGGAATGCAAAGAATACAAAGGCGGCAATTATCTAGAAGTATGTGTTTGTATATGGTCATTACTAAACATTTCTAAATGTGTGTTTTTGTTGTTATTTTAAAGATATGAGTAAAGTTCCGCTTTAAGTGCTAAATTTCAAATAATGTGACTTCTCTACCCTAATGTTTTTTTTTTTATCCTGCTGATACTGTGTTGCACCCTGTATTCTAGAATGTATGAATTATTAATGTCTCCAACTTGCTGGATATTCCGTAAGATGACAATGTCAGTATCTGTGCTTCCAAAAGTCTCTAATGGGAAGAACAAAATGCCTTAAACAGCATGAAAATAATTGTATGTCTGCAAAGTATGTCCTTTGGATGATTGACAAGGCAACATTCCACCGGTATAATTGGCCCAACGTCCAGAACAATTTTGTAGTTCTTTAGGTCACTGCATATTAAGCATTTTGTTTCATGTTTGCCTCAGAGGATCTTCAGCTACCATTCTATTGTGATTGAGGATGTTAAAAGTTCAGCATGTTTGCCTTCAGTTCTGCTAAGACAGAAACACAACCATTTCGGAAATATTTTAGAATGTTTAGCAGTATATAATAGACTAATTAAAAAAATTGGCACCAAATCAATATAGCAGCTTTGAATGGATGGCGAAAATGTTAGCTTTTTTTTTTTGTCTTCCTCTTATTTTTCTGATGTGAAATGGTGTGTGTGCAGCACGACTGCTATTGGGTTGTTAAAGTCATAAATGACACAAATAAATGCGGATCTGTATTCAATAATATATTATTTAATATACATTAAAGCAGAACTCCAGGGGAAATTATTATTAATCCTTGCAGTGTGTCTACTCTGACACTGCAAGGGTTCCCATCTGATCCCCTGAGCCAGCGTGCGCTTAGACCGGTCTCTGGATCCTCTCTCCCCTTTCGCCGCAGTGGTCTAAGCTCCTGTAAATCATCATGTTCTATACAGTATGTAGGATGTGAGGGTGCCAAGGGACATTCCATTGAAGGCTGGAGGGAGTGCTGTCACACCTGGCCGGCTCCAAGGATCGGGTGAGTATAACTTTATTTTCTTCCCTTGACCAAAATGAGCAGCTAACCTTTGCAGTGTGGGGGTAGCCCCACTGCAAGGGTTAATAATTCTCCCCAGAATTCTGCTTTAAAATTACATTTGACTTGGTATCCGCCTCTTGCAGTCTGTGTACAGCAGAAATCAAGCTGGGAGAGGTAGAAAGCAGTATGGGGAGTCAGCCGGCTGCTCATGCACTAATAAGGAACATCCTGATAGGAGGAGAGAGCAAAGTGACACAGAGGAACTCCTTAGTCTGTTTCTTTTTCCTTTCACTCGTTAGTCATAGGCTTGGGGGAGGGACGAGACCTGTAAGAGTTACTGAACTGCAGCAGAATAAAATCCGGTCCCTTGTTGAGTACCTCCTGTGGATTTAAAAGGTAGCAGAGGAAAAATCATTATATCTGACAGAGAGCAAAGATCCAATTGAGGAAGTCTTCATTGAAGACCCATTTACAGAGCGCACAGATAAGGTAGTCCCAGTATATCATATCAGACACTTTTGCAAGTCTAAGGACAGCAACACGGTTTTGAGGGAGTTTGTGCAACGTGGCTCACCCACTGCAGATCATCTCCTAGGTATAAAGCCGACCTGTTCTCTATGTACTAACTGGCCTAAGAAGGTTTTGGCTTATTTACCAACACCTTAGCTAAAAATTTGATATCCACATTTAGGCCTCCTTCGCACAGCGTTAAGTTTTGGGCCGTTCCCAGGAGGCACAGGTTCTGCGTGCAGCAGCCTGTTCTTCACTATGGGAGGACGCATCCGTACGCACACCCGATCTCCACAGCTGTGTGGGTCTGGGTGTCCGTACTCGGACGCAGACAAGTTGGATCCCGTCTGCGTCCGAGCACTAACACAGGGACCTGCACAGATGTGCTGTTCATGTGTGCGTATGACGGTGTACGGCCACGTCCTCCCATAGGGAAGAACAGGCTGCTGCACGCACTCACTCACACGCAGCATCTGTCCCTCCCAGGAACAGCCTGATATTGGCGGCCCGATTTAACGCTGTGTGAATGAGTCCTAAGTACTGATGTATGTCGGAAAACAGACAGTGCGTGTGAATCCGTGTTGTCACCATATTTTTAATTAACTGGCATGTTCAGGTGCATACATCGATGGAAATGTTTCCTATCCTCCCCCATCCCCCTTCTTTTTCTTTTACCCCTCGTTTGCACCCCCCTCTTTTTTTTCTTGTCTCAGTTTTTTTTATCTGTCTTGCTGTGGTCAAAATAGACACATTTTGGTTTAATCCAGGTAAGAAGTTCAGCAACATTTTATTTAATTTAGCTTTTTTAAAACCAACATTATTATGTCTCTAGAAAATCTCTGAGGCTGAGATTGTTCTCCCTTATACATTTTTGGCGTTTTATCATATATTTGAATTATTAGTATCATGCAGGTACTACATGTGTCTGCTGACCGTTTTCAGGTATATAAAAATACTACAAAAGTCTGAATACTTGATTATGCTATTCAATCGCCATTCATACTGTTTGTTACCGTGTCGGAAGTGTATAGGTAATCAGCCACAGAAAACATTTCATAGGTATGTATATAAGTGTTCTAAGAAACCCATAATCTGTACACACAAAAAGAGAAGCAGAAAAACATCTATTTTTGTATGTAACAAAACAGAAGGAACAATATTCTAAATACAAGATAAAAAAAAAAAAACTTTTGTTACTTGACAGAGGAACACAATGTTCCATGCTAGTAAATAGGTGGAATAGTGTATGTAATAAGTGTCATGCTCATTAAAACAGAACCATTAGTATAAACAAGTGATAAACACAATTAAAAATCAACACTAGTGATGAATATCCAGTAATAATGGTTATTCTGTGGTGATAATAATGTTGATACTGTGAGAAAAAACAGGAAAAAAACATATATGAATCTTCCCCAAAGGCCTGTAGGTGCTCCTACTGCAACACTGTCCATACTGTGTATGAAATCAAGTTCACAACAGTCTCTAATAGGACTCCAAATAATGTGAGACAATCACACATGAAACAAAAACACTTTAGTGCTTGAACCAAGAACACGCGTGTGTAAACTCACACAGAAGAAGAAATAATGTCACCAGCACACCATAGTAGTAAAGCAATAGTCCATTTAATGGCACATTGCCATTCGATGCTTGCAATGTGCCATTTAAATGGACTATTGCTTTACAACTATGGTGTGCTGGTGACATTATTTCTTCTTCTATGGTATACACGGTGCCGTCCGTGGTCACTACGAGCACCCACCCATAAGGGTTCCTTCCGGTAAGGAGTGCAGCAAGACCTCTGGTTCTTTTGTAAACTCACACATACACAAACCACATAGGTTGAACTTGATGGACCTGTGTCATCAACTTTAACAAGTATGTATCTAATGTAAACCCACTTAAAGTGCTCTAAGTGAATCAACCTTCTCGTCTCTCACCTTCAGATGAGACCCTTATTTAAAAAGGTCAAAGATGGCAGTACCTCGTTTCACACCGGTAAGGGTTAACCTCACAGGCACAGAATAGGCTATTCAACCTCGGCAGCTTCAGTGATTATCCACTTCATAATCTTACTCAGATGCGTGGGTGAATAAAGGAAAGACATCATAGCCACAACATTTAGAAATAAAAACAGTGTACCTATTATATGGAAAATGGCCCCTGGATGAGTAATATGCTGCCATTCAAAATATGCTGTTTATAGTATATTAGTGATGTTGTACAGTTTTTTGTTTTAAAATACCGATCCATACATTTGTAATACACCAAACTTGTCCAAAATATATAAAACTCAAGAAACCTTGTATAATTTAGTGAAACAATGCATTGCACATTGCAGTGGAATGAATTCTAATCCTTCCATGTGTTTGTCTTCTATTGCAGTTAGATATTTATTGAGAGGCAATGCTTGGTTTTAACATTGATTATGTTGACACTTGAAGCTGTGGAGTTTCAATATGCACCCAACACATTACACGGATTTGGCAGTGCTGAATGGAGAAATATGAAAGCCTGCAGATTGCTGGAGAATGCTGCTTTCCAGCCTCCTGCTGACAGTGTAAATATAGCTTTATATCATTAAAGGAAAACTATAATCCTATTTGAATGTACTGCCTTATTGAAAGCAAGACATTCCATGTTGACAGCACAGTTGACTTTTGTAAATGCAGACTATGCTTCTTTTTTTAAGTGTTAATATATATATATATACTAGTTCTCATGAGATTTTGTAAAAAAAAACAAATTGTGAAAAAAAAAAATTTCCGCCCCATACATGGAAAAAGAATCATAAAAAGCTAAATGGATACATAAAAATGTGAGCAGAATTTCGGATCAATGAGAGCTCTTGTTACCAAAATGCCCAGACCCTTGATATGGAAGCGATTTCTCTCTGAGCCACCCTATTTATTTTTAACTGATGGATTTATCTGTTTCTGGATTAGTTTAATATCACAGATGAAAAGGAGGACTCCATAAGGTATCCATAGGAAGTCGATCAGTACATGCATCCACCCGCTCCCCTCTCTATTTATATGACATGACCATTTGGATGTATGACCATTTGGACAAAATGTATACAGGATGTTTTAACAATTTGGATGTATGACACACCTAAAAAAAAACAAACAGTGACAGCTTTTAATTGGCTGCGGTGACTGGTGGAGAATTTTAGACTGACAAAAGTCGATTGGAAAAATTGATGTTAGTGGAATGGAGGGGGCCACACAGTGGTCAGAATTTGACCAGTGTATGGCTGACTTTTATACACAGATATAAAAAAAATCTTGAAATGCTTAACTGCTTTTTATTTGCTCACACCAGTGTGATGGGGTCACATTGGAATATAGCGATAAACATTTAGTCTTTAGGCAATATATGCCATTTAATCCACTGAAAATGACACCGTTCCTTCCCGGTGCTTCAAACTGCCCAGTGCAGAGGGAGATCAGATGCTTGCCAGAGGAGCTCATCCACACTGTGAAAGTATTAAATCCCAAATAGCTGCACACAGGTGCCAGCATTCCAATAAAAATAAACATTATCTCCAGCACATGCTGCTCAGTCCCTCCTTTTGGTCTGCTCCATAAATGGACTTAATCGTAGGTGGGGCAGTTCAGCTGTTTGGGATCAAAGGATATTTAATATTTGCGGCTTAAAGGTCGTTTCAGAGACACATCACTGTAAAGGGTATTTACAATAGATTACACTGCCATGGTATAGATACTGTACGGTGTTCTGTCCCTCACTGAACATCAGGGAAAGGAATGCTAAAAGCTCCTGTATGGCAGTCTAAAGAAGTCCCAAATCAACTTACTATGTAATGCACAAGCCTCATACGGTAAGCAAAAACTTTCCTTGACCGAGCTAATTCGTCCTTTTATTTGTGTGTTACACTCTCCCCTCCCAGTCACTGCAGCTCACAGGGGGAGGGTCTTCACAACAGAGGCAGTGCTGGCAATCCAGAAAGCAGTGGACAAAACTAGGTTTGATCAGGTGATAAAGCTACAGGCTTGTGACTCAGCAGTGACAATGGTGATAGCCACATCCCCTGCAACATTGTCATCCCAGCTTAGTGCAAACACGGCCTACATCAGTGTCAACGTTGCTCTGAATTCAGGAGCAGTGCAGCATCACTGCCACGCTATCACAGGAAGTTGCAGTAGCTGGACTTCACTGGCAGGATCAATGGGTATGTGTGGGATTTTGCAGGAGGACCAAGCGAAAACACTAGTACAGATACCCTGGGGTTAAGTCCTGCAGCACATATATTTTTTATGAGAGGCAAGAAGTTCTACTTAAATATTTACTTGTGTTTGATACCCCCCACTTGGGGAGAGTACAGAAAATTGGCTTATGTTTTAGTGCCTTACACTCAATATTAATGTACACATGCGGTAAGGGAGGGATGACTAAGATAGCAAAATAACTAAGTAGTTGCGATAACCCTATGTATGGAGGAATCGGTCATACTTTTTTTTTTTTTTTTTTTTTTTTTTTTTCTTCTTGCGGAACTGAAGGAAAAAAATTTAA
>NW_017306342.1:1711568-1722190 GCF_000935625.1 Nanorana parkeri
AACCTTTGTTTGGGGGAAATGGTCTTATTTTTTTTTTTTTTTTTTTTTTTTTTTCTTTTTCATCATGCGTGACTGAAGGAAAAAAATTTAACTGTGTGTACCCAGATTTAAATTTAAGCTAAATCTACAGAGAAACCCCACTGAGGATTATTTTTTGTACCTATTCAACTGTGTGGCCTTCATATAAAAAGTGTTAAAAGCATATGTAAACCCTACATTTCTTTTTCATTATGTTTGGAATCATAATGAAAAATAATTGTAGGGTTTTCTTAAGCAAATGTTTTTTTGAGAAACGGTAGCAAAGTTCCTTACTTGGAGATCCTGACAGTGACAGTCACAGCACTTTCTGGCTGGCTGACAATACTACTGCATTTTTTTCCTTCAGTCAGTGAGGCATCGGCTTATCGTTGTGAGTGTCTTGTGTTCTCCTTCAGTTGGCTGTTGGGCTGCCTGGCTGATTGATCAGTCAGATAGGCAGGCCAAAGGCCAACTGAAGGTGCCCATACACTGTGCGATTATCGCACGATAATCGCGGGAAATCCCGTGATCGTACGATAATCGCAAAGTGTATGGAAGACGTGCAACCGTTTTTACTGTACGGTCGCACATCTTTTGTCTAAGGAGCATGCTAGAAAACCAGCCGAGAATCGTACGATTTTCGGCTGGTTTTTAGCATGATCGTAAGATTAATGCCGCACGGGCCGGTGTGCGCACGCGCAGACTGCCCATTCAGCATTGCGGTCATCGGAAGCCCGCCCCTCAGGGGGGCGGGCTTGCGATGATCGCAAGTACGTTCTGCCTGTCCAAGATGGGCAGATCGTATGTTTTTTTAATTACTTTACAACCATCGCAAGACTAAGGTCTTGCGATAGTTGTAAAGTGTATGGCCACCTTTAGGTAGCACATCCAGCAGGCTGAAAATGCAGCTGCTAATTACAAGGTAGCACCTTGGCATTGTTAGCTTGCAACAGGAAGTGCTGCTATTGGCCGTATCTCCAGGTAAAAAACTTTGCATCAGATTGACAAAAAATGATTTGCTTAAGAAAACTGCACACAGTGAATCACAATGGCAAACATACTGAAAAATAGATTTTGGGTTTCATTGCTTTGTAGATTTTAATTTAACCTTGGCACTTGATAAAAACAACTATTAAATAATTTAAGAATCATCCACTTACATAATTGGCACATTAGTGGGTTTTGGCTTTAATTACTGAATCTATTAGGCAAAACTTTTAGTTTTGCCTAGTGGGCAAAAATATGTTATTTTCCTTTTCCCTATTGGAAACATGTCTTCTCCCTTCCTGTCTGGGTGACATGAAATGATGGGAGAAGAATTCTTCCACAGTGCAACAGACAGTAGCGAAATTTGACAGAGGTTCTAGCTTCCCCCCCAATATTTGTAAATCAAATAAACATAAGTTTGTAGCAAAATCTGTGCCCCATTGGCCTCACTGCCTTTCAAATCATTAGGAGGAGTTGACGGACATCACCAGGGACATCATCCCATTAAAAGGTTATGATATGGAAGAACAAAAAATATGTATTGCTACAGTCTTTCTGTATTTTCCCTTCTATTTTTCCTTCATCTATAGGTGATAAGCACCTGTTATAACATCATGTTTGTATGGAAACTCATTTTGCTTTAAATTTCCTCCAGAGTTTTATAACCTTTCAGCTCTGGTGATGGATTTCTAGCCATTCCTTCAGGTAGTGTGCATGTCTGTTAGTTTTCTTATGTGTGCTTATTTCCTGAGGTCAAGCTCTAGAACACCATTGGATTTAGGTCAGGGAATTGGGACAGCTATGTAATGGTTTTTTTAAGGCAGTGTAATGGTCCATGCACTGAAGTTATTTATAAAGCTTACGTTTATGACATATATAAGTCTTACTTTTTGCTGGTCTTTTTTTTTTCACAAAGGTCCATCTTTAAAAATCTATTGATGTATGGGATTGAAGCTCTGCTCTAGTGAAACTGGCTACTAATGCATACAAAATTTCTTGTGATAGACTGGCACTCGCAAGAGAACTGTATTGTAAATTGGAAAACTTGTTTTCACTGAAAGCACATTTATTTTAACTCCAAAAATGAAAAATAGCAATTTAAATGTTTTAGAAAATTCATTAGAATAATGTACTGAGCACTTTTTGAAAATAAATTATGGCCAGTGAAAGATTTAACAAGCTGTAGCATTGACGGGAATTTTTTTTTTAGGTCTAAAGCCGATTTATTTTTTATTTTATATTTGGAATACGGAAGGATCAGAAACCCTGTCATGTAATTACTGTTTGTTTTTCACTGGGGAGAGTCACACTCACTATTTGTCCTGGTGATCATTGATAGAAAATCAATCAGCAATGGCAGTCTATATTTCCTGACAAGTGTAGTTGCACTTATATTTTACTGTTCACAAACTCCACCCAAGTTTTGGTTCCAGTATTGGAAGGGATCAATCCTGTCCCATTGAAGAGAGTTCCTGGAGTGAGTGGAAATGTTTAGAAGATGAGGGTAACTTCCCTCTTGGTTGTCACCAGAACCGGTCTCCCTATTACCGGATTTACACTCGCCTTTTCTGGTAACAACTGTACAATTTTGGATTTCCCATCACTTTGTGTCAATGACAACCATCACCTGGACAATTAGGGAGGTAAATATACCTAGTGGGGGACAGAGAGCAATAAACAGCTGATAGAGGTTCTAAATCCTTTCCCACTCCACTCCATTGAAAATGGAAAAAAAGGTTTGGCTACAAATACACTTGTGTTGATTTAGTTTAGCATTTTAGAGCCCATTCACACCATAAGGCTGTACACTGCAACATATCTCAATGCATACAAAAATGAAGTCATCCACAATTTTATTCTGAGCAGGGCAATACAATACATTGTAAGGCATCTGTGCTGCACTATAATACATGTGTGTTGGAGTGCAATTCATTTTGCATTGCAGCACACCTCAATGAACATCTACAGTGCATTACCATGTGTTGTGGTAACACGCGTTCCAGTGTTAATGAGCCCTCAGATTGAATCTTAAGTGTTTGGGTTAGCGGTGTGGGTAAAAGATAAGAGAACAAATATTAGAGCATTTCTGCACTTTCATAGCATGTTCTTGCTGTTTTGAGTTAGGTATACAAAGAAGTGAACCTTGAAATTTCTGCATTGTCTAATTGGTATTTCAGGAAGAAGTTCCCAGCACCCCGGTGGGAAAGGCCAGTGCTCCCTTGGAGGACCTTGCAGAGTCATTCTGCAAGGAGGATAAGCACAATACAATTACCCAGTTCAGTGATTGCAATTTGATGCCAGCTCTGTATTTCTAGTAGACCTGTTCAGCTGGTACAGCGCATTATTTTGGAATATGCTCATTTACCACCATGGAACAGTCCATATTTGACACAAAGTTCACCTCAGCCAATTAGCGGCAAGCTAGTATCTGATCAGTGGAAGCTGAAAAAATACTCTTATAAAAAAATACACTTATAAGTAAGCGATCTGCTTGGTATCCTAAAGTAAAGAGTAAACCCCTTATTTTGTGGATCTGTGAGTGAAACCTGCAAATACCTTCTGATTTAAAAAAGGCTCTACTGCGTGTCTCACTAATTAGGTGGGAGGCTTATTGGTTCCTATTAGCCCACCTCACCATAGCATGCCTGGTTGTTTCCCTATGGCTATGGTGCAAACCTTGTATGTAATTGTGTGTTAACAAAGGCATTATGACCTAAGACAAGGGTAGGAAACCTCAGCTGTGGTGTAACTACAAATCCCATGAGGCAATGCAAGACTCAGACAGTCACAGGCATGAGGCAAAGGTATGATGGAATATCTAGCTTCATCACCGCTGTTATTCCGAGGTTGCCTACACCTGATCTTAGCTCACTTTTAAGAACTAATACACAATAGTTTCTAGTATGACTTGGCAACATAAAGCCCAACTCCAGCCAGAACGTATTATTTCATTTGGATAGAGCCGGGATAGTTTAGAGCCTGTGTCAGGTTTTTATTATCATTTGTGTCCCTACTGGGGAAATTCACCTGAAATTCACCTTATATTCCGATCGGGGGAAAAACACAAATGCATTTTTTAGTAGTTAAAGGTTAAAATTTCTGACTGAGCTTTGTTGCCATCTGTACCTTCCTGTGAGAAAACTGCACCCAAGTATATTTGACATAGGTTTCACTGACCAGAGCTCATACAAAACAACTTTGATATATGATCTAAAGATGCTCAGCCAGATGAAAATCAAGATTTCCACAAGAAAGTTCATATACATATATCTGAATGTTTATACTCGAGTAATCTAAAGTATCCTAATGCTAATATAAGCAATATAGAAAATAAAGCAGCTTACATGATTCATCTGTATTTATTTAGTGGTCTTCAGTACTGTAGTTCTTTAATTATATTCCAATGGAAAAGTATGATCGTGTTTGAGATGGGCAGCACTGCTTTGACAGAAACCCTGTTGTATCATGTGAGAAAAGCACTTTTCCCTGTCCATTTCTCGGGTATAACATGCTAAAGAGGAGTGCCAGACAAATCCAGTTTGTGTATTTCAATTCTTCCTTGTGTGCCTATCACTGACATTATCTGGTCACCTCAGTTGCAACTGGCGCTTAGTAGAGGTGGTCTTAAAATGCCTAATACAAATATTAATTATGAAAAAAAAATTGTGAATCAGATATTGATTTTTATTTTCTATTCTGTTACAAAGTACGCCATGGCCCTCCAGATTGCTAAGTATGTGATTTCTGCATTGTGTTCTTTTCTCCAGGAACTTGAAGACCTCAGGAAACAAAGTGAAGTGATCCCACAGCTGATGATGGAATGTGAATCTGTGACTGATAAGTTACAGGTAAGCAAGATATATGGCGCCCGTCTGACATGGCAGGGAGGCCGATGTACACAGAACATGCTACTCATACCTCACCGGTTTTACAGCTTTGATTGATAACTACAAATTTTAGGACCTTAATTTATACTAAGCTGTAGCCACTAGGTGTGATACTTTTTGGACAGTTCAGCTTCAATTTCTGATTGATGTGTACAGATTAGATTAGGCTCACTTGCCACACACACAACATATGATTGCGACTGTATATTGCAAAAAAGCATGGATAACAGGCATTGCCAGTGCCGGGTGATGGTAGTAACTTCCAGCATATTGTTGCAGGGCGCTCCAGGAGCCTCTACTGTATACCCCTGGGGCACCAGGGATATACTGTTCTGGTTTTATATGATCATGTCTTCCACACAACAGGGCAGCTCTTAAAAGGTAACTGAGGCTCTGCTTGGCATCGTGTGATACATTTAGAGCAATCCTTGGTTTAGACTTTTACCTAAAGTCAAAATATGCATACTGCAAAAGCCCTAGTATTAGGCCCTCCCAGAGGATCCTACATCATTAGATCAGCAGTTATTAAGCTGTGCTTATTGTACACATTTTTATATTTAGTTGTGTGGATTTGGGGACAGATGTAAAAGATGTCATTTAATTGTTAATACTGCATGCTAATTATACGTATCGGAAAAGATTCATTAAGACATCCTCATGGGACTTTATGCTTGCAATGAAAATTTGATCTCTAAATCTTCGGTCTCTGGTGCTAGATGCCTCGTAGACATTTTTGGCAAACTAAACTAAAAATGCATAATACATCTGTTCAGTTTTTTCCTCTGACCAAAATCCACAATCTATTTTTAACTTCAAATCAGATTTTGATGACTTAATCTTTCCTTTTCGTACATGGGTATCCGTTCTTATTTAATCATTAATGACCTTCAATAATTCAAGACCAGCAGGAAAAGGTGACTTTCAGCTAATACATTAATAAGGGTTGGGGCTTAATTTTCTTGTAGTAATGTGGTATAAGGCTTGTTGGGTTTTGTCATTATGAATATCACTTTGCTGTTAATAACAGAATTTCACACCTTATTCCTCACGAGAAAGCCACTTATTTGTATCCTTGAGATGACATATTCATTTCCACTTGGAAAATTAATATGTAGATATGTAAAAAAAAATCTCTTTCTCTAAAGATGTCTCCATCTTTATGACTAGAAAAGCCAATTGTTTACAGCTTGGTTTGCATAAATTTCTTGAATAACCTCCACATCATATTTGTTTTCAGGTGATAAATAGTACCGAGGATAATTGCATGGGGCTGGGCTAATTCTGGGGTGCTTGTTTATGGAGATGGACATCAGCCCCTATTTACGTTTCCATTTACACAGTGGCAACGGGACTTGCAGTGTTGCTTGTCCTTTCCCTTCAGTGTCTCCCGGACTGTCCCAACAAGCTGGATGCATTGCACTTTAAATTATAATCATACTGGGGTTTTCCACGCATTACCTCATGTTTTATTAGAGACTAACTATGAAATAAGATAGTTGTCACATCTGCCTTTCATCAGTCATGAGTATGAAGGGTGGAGAACCCCTGTATATGTAGTGGTATAACATGTTGCCGCTAATTTACATTACAGTGATGCTGCTGGTGCTGCCCATATTCCTGCTACAGGAGATGCTGACATTCAGGGTGCTCACAGGAAGGTGGTACCACCAGGCTGTATTCAGCTCAACCCAGAAGCTCTGCCAGTACAGCCAGTGATGCTTAATACGTTGGCCACACTGCTTGATTTGTGGTTAATAGCCTGGAAGATGGAGCCTAATAATGCATCGGGTTAGGTGGGTAGGATGCATAGATGGCTGTGGCAAAAGTTGGAAAGTTTACCAGACTTGGTGCAGTTCAATTGTAGAGCACTGCTTCATGGATGCAGTCCTGTGGAAGGGGACAGATGATGGGACACAAGCTGCTCTGGAGAGTGCATGCTACACTGCTTTGATGGACTTTTATACTACACGCAGCATATGTACTAGCGGAGTGGCCCCTAAAAGGAGAGTAGTCCAGTTTTTCTATAGTAGTTGAAAGCCTAGATCTGTGTAAATACTGGTATGCCTAGGCACTATGCAGATGCTTGCAATACTGCAGCTCAGCTACTCTACTTATTGAGCAAGCATTCACATCATGCTGGCACGGGAAAATCTATAGAACGACCATGGTAAAATGTACTCCTTTTTCACAGTAGCAGATCTACCATAAGCTGAGACTGGAAACCTGCACATTGTTCCACTTGTACATGTACGACATCTGAATCACAATATATTGCCACCTTAGCACATGAAGAACAATGTGTTATGGTCCTGTTTATTTAAGACAATCTCTTTATTTAAAACATTTTGCCAACCATTAACTCTATGTATTTGTGTAATATATTTTTATAACAGATGTGCTACTTCTTTAGAATAAAGAAAATGCTGAAGGATAAAAATTAGGATTTTAGGCTTAAATTCCTCAATTGCAGTGCACCTGAGCTCTGTTGAGTGTAAATCAGCACTGAGGAATAAGCATTGAGGTTCCTCTTTAGAGATCAATGGCTACATCATTAATAAAAATCACTACATTGTCACAGTGGCGAATGTCAAACACAGGTTAGGGTCTATAACACCTTCCATAATATAAATATGGCCGGTGTTATTTAGAACCAGATTATTCATTTAAGATTGGACAAGCCAGATGTATGGAAATAGTCAGCAAATGCAACCCAGTCCAGTATCTTAGCATGAGAAACAAGCCTGATAAATGTTATTGTATTTTTCAGTTTTGGATAGACTGGGGCATTACTGCTATCCGATGTTCCATTGGAGAGATTCAATTCCTGTCCCAATGACAACGTTTTCACCAGCAAGGAATTGAGGGAAAATCTACACCAACAACACAGGCAGAAATTTCCTTTAGAATTACCAAAGCTATTTTATGCAAGGACCCACTCAACATATTAATTCAATTAGTATCCAATCGGCCAGACACTTGTGCTACGTAACTGTCAGTAGAAATAAAGATGATTAACAGAGAATCAGATGGCAGTAAAACTGGCAGGGGTTCTAATCCTTCCCCTCCTTATCCAAAACGGGGAAAAAAATGTTTTGTCTGTTTGTACACTTCAACCAAAAAACCTGGCAGGCACATAGTGCAGAAGTTAAAAATACATATTAGAACATGTTTATAGCCATTATTCTTGCTCCGCATTTCATAGATGAGCTGGTAGGAATCCTGGCCAAAAAAAAGCTGGTATTTCATGGACAAATAGGTTTCTTTCCTTTGCTTCATGTGTAAATCATGATGATGCCATGGTGAGGGTGGCCACTGAATCAGCTTGGCTCTCTGTGACTCCCAGTGATCTAAAGCAGGATGAGCAAAGACAAATTATTCTGGGATCTGCTCATTTACATATAATCAGCTTTTTCAATGGTAGAATCTAAAACAAATTATGAATTATTTATATTTCAGGATTTTAGTAGGTCTGCCATTATTAACTATAGAAAATATTTTGGTTAAATGGGAGTTATTTTTTTAAGTTATGAATACAGTAATGTATATCTCAGATTCTATATGCATTTATTATTTATGAATTATATTAGCAGCCCCCTTATACTGCTCCTTAAAGGAGAACTATGGGGTTAAGGCTTTTCCCCATAGTTCACCTTAGGGTAACGGGAGGACACAAACTAGCGTCCTCCCATCACCCTAGGCTCAGCATACCGCGAGCTGTAGCATGCAGTATACTGAGACGCCGCAGCTGAAGCGGATCCCGACAATTATGCTGGGAATCGCCGAGCTGCGTGACTGACAGCTGGCTCTGCCTATCTAGAGGCAGAGCCAGCTGTACCCTCCCCCGTCCGTTCCGCCAGTCAGCGCTGGCGGATCGGAGGGGGGAATCCAGCCCCTCCCCTGTCACGGCAGAGAGCCGTGACAGGATCGAGAGGTGAGCGAACGCCGGTATGTGTTCGCTCACCTCCTGATCTACTGAGCCGACCTGTGACAGTCTCATTGTCACAGGTTGGCTAGAACTATGAGGCGAGTGCTTTTCAATCATAGAGGTGGCATTAGCCAAAGAGCTAAATGCAGATGTTCCATCAGTGAGAAACTGGGGAAACATAAGGTTAGATTATAATTAGGCCATTATGTTCATGAAGGCTCACATAAGAGCAAAGGTCCTTGTGTCCCAGACATTGTTAGAGTAGAGCTGCAGAAAAATAATTTCCGCTCTGGGGTGAGCTGACATCTCTTAACGTTTTAAATGTCCTTATCTGAAAGGATGGGGGTCAGAAGTCTTGTAGCTCTACATGTGATGGTGTTAAAGTCTTCATCCCATTAGTAGACCTGGAGCATATTAACCTTTGTGTTTAGATATAGGTTAGTTTAGGTCAATGTGTAACATTTTTTTTGTCTAACAAGAACAAAACGGCTTTATATGATTTAAGGTTTGACCCCTTTACAACGTTGTCACACATTTGTGGCATCACAGAAGTGGGCTTTCCTCCATGGAACCGCTTGATTGCACACCCCCAGCATGCCCACTATTGTTTCTGGGCTCTTCAAGTAAAAAAACAACAAATAATGTAGTATTGCCATGAACGTTTGGAATAGAGAATTGTATTTATTTTTTTCTTATGGTAATGGCAAGAAATATACAGCTTGTTTCTTTATTTACTATTCTCTGCAAGTTTTACTTTTAATCATTTTGATTTAAAAAAATCAGGAGATATCTATTAACATTTACCACCAAACAAATGCCCCTTTTTGTCCTGAACAAAAGGAGGTGTAATTCATCTGAATACACCAAGTAGCTGCAAATATATTAGTTTTACTAATGCAAAGCTGCAAAACCCAAAACTGGGTTCAGTTTTTTTTTTACTGTTAATTATCAAGGTCTTAAAGGAGAACTAAAGGGATTGGGGGTTTTTTTTCCCGTTTGCATACATTTCCAAAGGGTCTCCCAACTACTGTGCAGTTGCAGTGCAGGACCTTGGCTTCAGCTCTGCTACCTGAACAGCCCAGAGGTTGTAGACTTTCCACACCTCCCTCTTAGTATGTCATTATACTCCTAGATTTTCATAAGGGGCTGAGTACATCACTGAACAAACCAGTGTGGCTCTTTCCTGTCCTGTGTTTTCTCTTCTCATTTCTTGACTGCTACATTTTTTTTAAAACCAGTAAAAAGCAGCTGTATAAGAGGAGGATTGGGTGGGGATAGAACTTCCCTATCACATACCCAGTTACTGGTAAACGAGAAAAGACTGTTCCTACAGTCTGTGAAGGAATGATTACATAATTTCCCTCAGTTGGTAGTATGCCTTCATCACCCCCGACTAAGAGCTCATGCGCACGGATGCCTGAGGAAGTATAATGTAAAATTTTGGCTTATTTCCCTGCCTGAGAGCCACACATGCTATATGCAGCTATAGGCAGTACATGTGTATACACACGCATGCTTAAAGACCTACGCCCCTGGATGCACACTGTCTGCACGCAGGGTTGTATGGCCATACGCATGCGTGTGTTTAAGCACGTACTGGTGTATACTCACGTACAGCTATTCCTTTATCTGTGGTTACCAAACGGGAAAAGAAGGCTGAATTTTACATTGTAAGACCCGGGTTGCCCATGTGCATGAGCTTTAAATTTGACATTTCAAAATGTTTGTATTAAAAATATACTTTTGATTACTTTAGTTGTGACAATGACATGTACTTTAAAGACCAAGATAGCACAGGTTTAAAA
>NW_017306342.1:1722247-1759105 GCF_000935625.1 Nanorana parkeri
CCTGGTTAGATTCACCCCCTCTGTTTGCCCTGCTTAGATTCTTATCACTAAAGGTGGCCATTGTACAACTTTTTTTGTCCAGACATCTCACCCTTTGTTAAATTTTAGTTCAACTAGCCCATCATGCACAGACCAATGTAGTTTGCAATTAACATTTGTTGTACAACAACGGCACTAACCTGTCCATTTTCGTCCAACTAGATGAAAATGTTCTAGCCTGCTTGAAAGACAAAATCTGCCAGTTGTACAAGAAGTGAGGTTGCACACTCCCCATCAACTGGCAGATTTTGGACAAAAACGCGATCGCAGACAAAAATCTCCAGATAATTGTTTGGTTTATGGGCACCTTTAGACCTAAAGTGATGGGAATCCACAATATTACAGTTGATACCAAAACAAATGGTGAGGGAAAATCTTCCAATGGGGATACCTGTTTTGGTGGCAGCGGTCTAACAGGAGAACTTTGCTTACTTTTGTAGAGATTTCTTCTTGCATAGTGTTGTTTCTTGGACAGGAAGTGAGGAAGAATCTTCCCAATCGGACACAGAATGCAAAACGGACAGGTTTTAACATTTCCTTAAGCCAAAACAGGAAAAAATTACTACCCTGTGTGCATGTATAGCCAAAACTTTATTTTCAATTATTCAAAACTAATGTTAAATTGACCACTTGAAGACCAGGTGTTAAAGGCTTCATGTTTCAGTATTCAGCGCATGCAACCTCATACCAAATTAATTTGATATCATTTTTTGGGACAGATACAGCTTCCTTTTATTTGTTTTTTTTTTCGTTTTTTACAACATAAAGAAAAAAGTACCGACATTTTTTAACAAAAATGTTTTTCCCTTCATTATGTTATGAAACTTTTATTACCCAATTGGTTTGGTAAACTATAAAAGATGGGGTCACATTGGGTAAATAGATGCCAAACATGGCAAGCCTTAAAATTGTGTGCGCCCATGAAATCACAAAAAAACTACCATAACCACTACCATACCGAATTTGTAAGAATTTTACATAACGCTGCAGCCTACACATGACCCACACTTCATTAGTGCTAATTTATTGTTACAGTGCTCATGTCTGAATATTATTTTCAGCCGGAGATCAGCTTTAACCCCTTCATGACTGAGCTTGTTTTTGGTTTCTGTTCGTAAATGACTGACACACTTTTGACATTTTTGCCGTGTGATTCTTCCACGTCAGTAATATACTTTCTTACAAAGTGCACCCACACATATTATATATTGTTTTTTAGAGGACAGATAGGGCTATATATTTATATCACATATGTGTGTCTAACGCCTCACTTAGGACAAATACAAATTAAAAAAAGAGGAAAAAACGTAAAAAAAAACTTTTTTTCCCAGTTTTGATTTGTAGTATTTTTTTTTAACAAAACCAGCACAGCTAAAAAAAAATGCAATACATACATTCATTTATTTGTCCCTTATTTTTAATTTTTTTACACTTTTCACTATTTTTTTAAATTTATTTACACTTTTCACTTTTTTTATACTGACAAATTTTATTTATTTAATTATATCAGGCAGTCATTGTGAATTAATCTCACTATTACTGCTTGATAAATTAATACATTTTTTTTTATTATCAGGCTGCTTCAAACTTCAGAACAGCCGATAATAAGTTAGTGACACTGATCCTGCAGCAGTTCAGGATTCAGCTGTCAGTGAATGTTTCAGAAAACTTAAACATTCTACTTTCAAGAATAGATACATTATGTGTCTAATACATAACATTTTGTATCTATTCTTGAAAGTCAAAAGATAAAAAAAAAAAAAAAGCCAGTATAGCTTGAGAGAGATATCTCTCGATCTATACGAGCTGTCAGAATGCCGGCAAAAGCCGACATGTGTGTCTGCTTTGCTGTGACTCTCAGACACCCGATATTAAGGTATCGGGTGTCTGAAAAAGGTTAACCCTTTCAGTAATGGATCTCTAGATAGTTAGACATCTATTACTGAAAGGTAACCGCTGATTCTCAGCGGTTAGCAGCCTTCTAGTGCAGCAAATAACTCGTCACGTACAGTGTACGTGACGAGTCATTTGGTCCCTTTGTGGCTGGACGTACAGTGTACGTCTCCCGTCACGAAGGGGTTAAGAGAGATCCAACATCTAAACTTAGTGGTTTGGTAAAGGATGTAATCAGATTAGTCTACCTTGAATTACAGATAGTAAGTGATATTTATTTCTAGTGTAATGTGATCGTGTAGTAAAACAGCACAGACATATTGTTATAAGGTAATATAGTGATCACCGATTGTGTCAGACACAGTAGCTGATATAACAACAAATTAATTGGACCGCAGCAGCAATTCCAAATAGCATGGTCAGTCAAACAATTATCAGGAGATACGATGACACACTTCCTTGGACAGATGCCCCATTATGATCAAAGGCTGAAAGCAATTAATGCTCACACATTTCTTTTCTGTCCAGAACACAGACGACAGACCAATTCTAAAAAGGATTGTAGGCTGAAAGCAGAACGCCCTTTAACCTTGTACATAATTGCGAACAAACATGTGCCCCCTGTGCTCCCACATTGCTTAAATAGCAGCCTAGCTGTTGGCCTGAATGTGAGGTCATGATAACACTGCACTGCTCCATGAATGTGTTGAAGAACTACTGGGGGAAAAAAGAAGCCTGTATGTAGCACTTTTTTTTTCTTAATTTCTGATGAAAAGTGTGAAAGCTGAAATCCATGATTGGCAAATTCTGTCTAAATACAAGTCATGTGTATTCTTACTTGAATCTTGGTGTATTTGTGTATTCCTGCCAGATCTACACAGTAATCCAGTGTGAGAAAGTTCCTCTAATAAAGACCAGTCACTGCTGCTCTCTCCTTGTGCAGGGTGGCTGGTCTTGTATCTGCCCCTTCCTGTAGATTTCTGCAGCCAGCCTGTAGTGGCCTCTACCATAGTTCTCTCTGCACGGTACACCACAGTAATTGATGTCACTGCTACTTTCTAAAAGAGAACAATGGGGTAAACTTTTTTACCCATAGTTCTCTTTAGGGTCATGAGAGGACTTGTGCTAACGTCCTCCCCTGGCCCAAAGCTCAGTATATAGCAAGCTATTGCTCGTTATATACTGAGAGCGCCGCAGCCGGGACAGATCCCGACAATACTGTCGATCCACCCAGCTGGCTGATCGTCAGCGGGCTTTGCCTATCTAGAGACAGAGCCAGCTTTGCCCACCCCCTCCTCTGCCCGTCCCTCCAGTCAGCGCTGGAGGATCGGAGAGGGGCAGAATCACTGCAGGGAGCGGTGAGTGACAATCACCGCTCCCTGCAGAGAGATGATTGGGAAGTGAGCGAGCGACGGCATGTGTTCGCTCACTTCCTGATCTATAGAGCCGATGTGTGACAGTTTCAATGTCACCCGTCAGCTCTAACTATGAAGATGGTTGTAAATCACTCACCTCGTAGTTTTCCTTTAAGGTAATAACTGGGTATAAAAAAGCATTTTGTGCACACAAAGTAGATATACAGTATACCCTAATGTGGTTTTTAAGGAGTACATTTAAATGGAAATGTATTGTCAGGAGTTAATCTTCAATGCATTCTTTGCTTGCATACTCCCAAACCTCTGGAGTATTGGTAGTAAAAATGACATTTGTGACCACAGAAATGGCAGGCAGTCCACTGTGGGTCAGAACAATGTTGTATTTGCCATTCAGTACAGATTGCAGTGATTGAAGAAGGTGGAGTTTAGTTGTGCTGGGGGTGTGGTTTATTTTATGCCACTAATGATAGATGCAGCAGTATTGGCATTCTGGCACTCCACAAAATAATAACCAGTAGACCGATGGCAAACAATACCCTATTGATGTTTGGAGTGTCTACTAACATAATCTAAGCACATTCTATAATGTTGAAAATAGATTATTTGAATCATGTATTTGCTTTGTTCAGTATTACACTTGTTTTTGACACTCGGCTATAAAATACAGACCCATTTTCATTATTAAGGAAATATTAAGACTCACTTGTGCTGTGCTAAAATTAATTTTGCTTTCACATCTTGTGTGCATGGGATTTATTGGTTGTAATTATTGCCATACTGGAGCAATGACAGATTACATCATGCAGTGGAGGATCTGCTAGAACAATATTTGTTTATCATCTAAAATTGCGCAGAAATAGTTTACAGCTTGGCAAAGAACGATCTCCTTAATTGTGCTTCTGGCAATAAACTGGCACAAGATAAATTGCTGATATGTGCAGAGAAATCAGGGCATCTCGGGAGATTGGCTCCCCAGTGGAGCTCTTTCAGGGGATTGTCATGCTGCACAAATTACACTCTCCATTTCTCAGTCGGTTTATATGCAAATGCCAAGGGCTTCCGCTAAACATAATACAAGAGGCAGCCCGGTGCACATCATAGAGACAAACGCTAATCACATACAATGTCAAGTTTTGACTTTCTCCTGGACAAAGTCAAAAACCAGATATGTTGGAAACTGCTACAGGACCCATGAAAGGTTGCCAGAGTCCCAGGACATGTTCTGTATTGTAGTGGCTTCTCTTAGTATTACTGTTTGCATGTTTTGCAGCCTTTAACAGTATTTGGTAAACTGTGTACTTGCTGAACCTCCTCATCACTGGATCTCTTAGAAAATGCTGGTGTTTGGCAAGGCTCCTGTCCAAGAGAAAACAAGTTTGCTAATAATCTGCCACACAGCTGCAAGTTCCAGAACTTTATTGAAGTATTTATGTCAATTACTTTAATAAAGTTTTGGATTCATAAATAAAGAATTTATATTTAAAAAAAGTTTTGGAGCTGCGCGCCATACTATTCGCGAACTGATTCCTTCCCTAACAGTATGTTTTTTTTGCTATAAACAGCCAGTGTTGTGCAGTATGTAGTTACTGGTCTCTTCTTTTTAGGTAACTTACAACTCTGGTAAGACTAGTTTTTGGAAGCTCCGCTCTAAAAGTTAAAATTGGACTTAATGTTTTAAATTAATTGGCTAGCCATCCACTACATAGACCAAAGGTGTAGCTTTGCCTGGGGTATGCTGGACTGAATAGGATTGCATGTCCAGGTGGTATCTTCACACAAAGTTGACTTTGTATACCCCCAGCTCACATAGAAAAGGGACATATTGCCATGGTCCGTATTATACCAATTACATGCCTAAAAGGCTTTCCATAATTTGCTAGATATCTCTGCACTTACCATAAAGACAAATATTGAAGGAAGGCCATAAAAAAATGTGTAGGTTGCAATCTATGACTGCCTTCCTAAAATGTTTGCTACCTGGTTGTCATGCTGGAACTTTGAGTCACTGGAACAAGATTTTAACAAGTAAAGTCGGCACTTTGGAGTTGAATATTTAGTTCTGGGTCAGGGAAAAAAATAATTTTCAGAAGGAAGTCTGTGGCATACCACTACACCAATCTTTGCAGAACCCTCAGTGTTAGAGAAGATTTGCTACAGTACTGAATTTCGTCCATGTGTAAACTTCCATGTGCACTAGCAACAGTTTTTAGTTTATAGACCGGATTTCTCAGAATCCTTTTCCTCCTGCTCCTGTGGCATCATTGATATGGCATCATTAGTGATGTCCTTAGATTTAGGCTGGGTTGACACTTTTCTATTGCGATGCTTTGCGATAATGTGTATGCTAATGCACGCATTTCCTGAAACACACCTTAACACATGTTACGTGTGCTGACGCATTGTGGTGCCATTAATTTTTAATGCCACCCCCAACACACTAAGACAATGCAGCTCCAATCCACATGCTTTGCAGTGCACCGCAATGCACAGTGATAAACTACCGTGAGTTGTAGTGTGCTACATTGCCAGAAATGCTGCAAGTTGATTTTCTTGGACATTTTGGTTTATTGTTAGCCCATTCACTTGAATAGACCACCTTAATGCAATACACAGCGGTGTATTTAACTTTGGTGCTTCCCTAGGCAAGGCAGCAACGCCGCCGCCGCCCCCCCCCCCGGACTGACCCTGCGCTTCTCTCCGACAGCACCCCGAACTGACTCGCCCCCCGGACTGACTCGCCGCTTCGCGGACGATAGCAAACCCCCCCGGTCTGACCCTGCGCTTCTCCGACAGCACCCCTCCCCCGGGCTTACAGACTCACCGTCCACTCTCAAGGCCGACGTCCGTGTCATCCTATCCAGGTGAGTAACACTCGGGGTGCCGCTCTCAGCGAATCTGCCGCTCCAGGCAAACGCCTTGTTTGCCTCGCGGCAGATATGCCCCTGGAAATACACACTAACGCAATGCACTGCAGCAGGAATGTAAACTCAACCTTACTCTTGTAAGCTATTATTAGAAGTTTTCTACATGTATGTTGGGTTTTTATTGCAGTATTGTCATTAAAGAGATTAAGTGGAATCTAACAACAACATACAAAGCCATCCTCAACTCTGCCCCAACTGACCTTGTCTCAAAATATCACCCAAACTGTCCTTTTTGCTCTTCCGAAGACTTCCCGCTGTCTAGCTCCAATGTATCCTCCTTTCATGCTCGTGCCAAGGACCTCTGGAAGTTCCTACCCCTATCTGTACAGCTATCTATTACTCTCCCTGCCTTTAGGCAATCACTGAAAACTCATCACTTATGGAAAGCCTATCCCTCCTCAACCTAACAACTCATATTTTACTTTTTCATACAACTCATCTCCACACAGTTATTACCTTTTGTATAACATGCATCTCCCTTTTTAGTTTGTAAGCTCACACTAGCAGGGTCCTCCTAACCTTTTTCTCTTGAGTTGTATTGTAACTGTACTGACCCTGGACTGTCCTTTGATTTTGTAAACCACTGTGCAAACTGTTGCCACTGTATAAATCCTGATTTTTTTTTTCCCCACTGGGAACAAATGAATAACCAATATACAGGCATTCTAACCAGTCTCAATCGAAGACTAAAAATGGGCTAGAGGTTACTTTTATCTGGACAGCTTGGGAAACGTGTTCTATGTAACAAGTGAACTACTGCATGCTCTAGCACTTCTTTATTGCGGATAGGTTGTCTTTTTTTTATGCAGTTTTCTTATGTATTTTGCAGGATGCTGAGCAGAGTAACCAAGAACTAGAAGATAAAGTGAGAGCACTGAGAAAAGAAGTTGAGGAGAGCAAACACCGACAAGGTCACCTGAAACTGGAACTTAAACATTTCCTGAATTTATTGGATGGAAAAATTGATGATTTGCACAAATTATGCTGGTATCCTTCAGTTTAGTCTGTTTTGGCAACCAGTAGTGGCCTAAAATTTCAAAGCCATTTTTTACTGTTTCTACAAAATCAGAGCCATTGAAATACCAGGCATCGGACAAAAAATATAAAATTTGATAGATTGACACTAAAACAACAAATGTGTGGTTGCGTATAATAATCATTTATATGTTACAGCAGGGAAGATGTATACAAATTTGGATTGCAGTGTGGCAAGAATAGTCTAGTCTGTCCTCCAGTCCCACTTCTAGGAAATGCAATAAGAAAAAGCACACAAGAAAGCTTACCAGTTGTACAGATTCAAACAGTGCTCTGCAAGCCTTGCAATAAGTCCTATGACACATTGGATTAGGCAGAGTCTGTAATGGATGCGCTGCAATATTTTCACTAGCAAGATATTGCTGTAAAATGACAGGGTCACTCGAAGTTTATACACAGTTTAACTGCAAGAACAAATTAATCTTTAGAAGCTATAAATAAGAGTTATATATTTAGTAAAATGCAGATAATATTTATTAAAGATACTGTATAGAATATAGTGGCAAAAAAAGACAAAGTAACTTTTACTGCCGTGGTTGTTTGTGGAAAAGTTTTTCATGTTGTATTCATATACAGGAATACTTTACTAGCTATATAAGAGGGGTAGTTTTCTTTAAAGAAGAACTTCCATTGACTTCAGGATTTGACTTTTAAAAAATGTAAGTCTGCACATAACTGGCCTGCCCACGTACGTCAATAAAAAAAATGTACACCACCCCTTTTTCTCAGCAGCAGGGCAGGTGTGTTGTGGTGTGTTGCAGCTCGGCTGTGTTGCCGGCAACTCATTCTGTGCATTGGCATGGCATTTTATACTATGTCGCCACAATGCATGGTGCATTGTGCCATGAGTTGCGGTAAGATTGGTACAGCGCATGTTTCCACAACACACAAGTCTGTATAGGCCTAATAACATTTGGGGACCCCGTGTCATTTTTGCCCCTGTAGTTGAGCAATTTGGCTTTGAAGCCTATTCTTTGTTCTCAATATATTGATCTAAAATATCCAGCTGGGGGCATGTGATCAAATACCATATTACTCAACGTAAAGCATGGAAAATTCACAACCAGGGGGTAGAGCCTAGACCTCATAAAAGTTTCCCACTATTGTCCTCAAGTGTTAAAAGCGCTAGAAGTCATTTAATTCAGTGTCATCTGGGTAAAAGAGGGTTATCAGTTTTCAGTGGACATAAGATATTCAGTCCCTTTTATGATGGGGATTTAATTGCTTCCATGAGAATTTTAAAGTCACTAGTTGGGCATGTTGCCTGCTTCTCCTTTATATTAGTGAATATGTAGCAGGTGCCTTTTTAGAAGCTGGGCAGCTGTTTTGATGTCTAAAACTGTGGTTAGAAGTAGCCCAAGTAATATACTATGCCAATTATGCGTTAGTGATGCCACTGGTAAATATTAGTTTGATAATGGGTAAGATACACAAAATAACTGCTGCCATGATATGCAGGCAACATGTTGGAGAAAAAAGTATACCTACCAATGCATAGTAGGCCATAAAGCGCCTTCTTTTCCTCCTACCTTAGGGTCAATGGCAGAAGCACCCCCGTAAATTCCTAGTACTTTCTTGCCATGGTCACCCATGCACAGCCTCCCACCATGGAGTGCTGTGTGCCTGAGCAACTTATTGCTAGGCCAGGCTGCTGTCACACGGGGAGAGGAGACGCTCACTTACCTGTGTGCAAATTTGGACTTTTTGAGAATGTCAAAACTTGCAAAGGATTTTGTAGGAAGTCAGGCAGAGATAAGAGCTTATGGTGCCTGCTGTGCAATGGCAGGGTTCACTTAATTTAATTTTGTTTTCCCCCTCACTCCTCAGACCTCACACATGGGGCAGGTAAACTCACATTTTTTTCTTTGCAGGTTGAGATTCTCGTGGCAGTGCGATTTTGTCCTAGTAAAATCGGTGGCATGATGGGTCACCACAAAATGCCTTATACATTAGAAATGCCAGTGTTAGACCTATAATTTCCCTTTTTATACTGTAATAAAGGATGTATTGTTTGGTAAATTAATATCCTGTTACAGTTCATGTGTAACAAGCCATGGCTGAGAACGTCTACATACACAGACCTCAAAGATTCCAAGTCAATGTTCACAGGGCTGTTAGTTCAAATATATGACAAATTCTGCCTCATGGTTCTCTTATGATGTTTATGTTGTAATTGACAACAAAATAAAATGTTTGAGACAAACTGGGGTTTCTCTTAAGTGCAAGAAAATAGAATAATCTACAAAAAGGTTATTAAAATTGACCTGTTATAAACGTGGACAATTTAAACTGAACTTATGATGGGGGGAAAAACTGTGTTACAGAGTTTACCATTAGTGAGAACTGCAACTGAACTTCTATGCTTTTCCTATTAGGTTAAGCCTGACCTTGCCTCTGTCCTCTTGCCTTCTCTGCATCTCTCTGTCCTTCAATGTGATAGGCAGGCTTGCTGGTGAGAACAAAAAGCTTGGGATCAGTGGCATATCTAGGGTATGACACATATGGCACATGCCCTGGGCACCACTTGAAAGGGGGGGATGCCACTCCATGGATCAGTGACCGTTTGCTGACCCTTGGAGACAGCTGACTTTTTTTTTTTCTCCCCACTTGGCTCATAGCAACCTGGGATGCTCTGGCCTGCGACCCAACCAGTTGCCAGTAGATGGGTGTGACACCGGCCAGAGTGTCCCGGGTTGCTATGAGCCAGAGGGGGAGATGTGTAAGGCCCGCAACCAGAGTGGGCAGGATGATGTGTATGCAGGTAGGATGCTGGCCACAGCATCCCAGTTTGCTAAGAGCTGGGAGGGGAGATGTTGATGGCCCTTCCACATCTCCCTGCCAAGCTCTTAGCAACCTTGGACAATCTGGTCGGTGTCCCATCCTGCTCCTGGCAAGCAGTGACATAATTGGTTGCCAGGAGCAGGCGGGATGCCAGCGGCACAGTTTGTTGTTGCTGTGCCTCTGCTTGGGATAGAACGGGTCAAGCTCACCTTTTTAAGGGAAAGTTTTAAATTTACACATGTACTGATCTCATGACCTCTTATGGAACTTGGGGACTTTAGCTCTAGTAGGAGTTAGATTTATTAATTATACATTGTTGAGAAAGAAATGGGTTACAAATTTTTATTTAGTTTTGTTAGTGTTTTTTCAACTTGCACTAACTCTGTGTTTTCATTTAAAAGTAAAGGGTACCTTAAAGGAAACCTGAGGGAA
The DNA here is from genome assembly GCF_000935625.1 of Nanorana parkeri. Lineage (NCBI taxonomy): Eukaryota > Metazoa > Chordata > Amphibia > Anura > Dicroglossidae > Nanorana > Nanorana parkeri. The sequence goes on from NW_017306342.1 coordinate 1,732,728, forward strand.
ACATGGAGATTGCGATTGCCGACTTATGTTTTGATATTACTGTACTAGCTTCCTTGCTATCATCCTGACTCAATAGTTTGTCACCAAGTCAGAACATGTAAAAAAAGAACAAAAAAAAGGAAGATGTTTCTGAATTTCCTGATATGTAGACTTGTTCCAGGTCTGTGGCACACAATGTATTCAAATCGGGGGATCAACAAGGCAGCTAGCATTTTCAGCAATGGCAGCTCCCATATTTTTCTTAGGGAAAATGTACTTCAAGCCAAAACTTTTTTTTTTTGTTGAAGGGAAATCTCCCCAATGTGACAGTTTAATCCTCATTAAGTCTAGGAATAGATTAATGGTTTCCTTATTCATTGGCCTCCTCTCTAAGGATGCATTCACACCTAGGCGGCAGCGTTTTTGCACATATTGGCACACGTTTTTGTCTAACGAGTTTAGCATGTTTTTTGCTCATCTTTTGCAAGTATTAGATGCGCGCACATTAAGACTCACGTTATAGTGGGTATATAGTGGGCATATTGAAAGACATTGTGGTCAATGAATAAATGCGCACAAAAATGTGCACAGAAATCTGCAAACTGCTTGTCATGTGTTTTCAGGCGTTTCTATTGAAGTCTATGGGCTTTGAAGGCAAGTCCCACTAAAAGATTTTAGGTGCCATCATTCATTAGTGTAAGAGGCCTGTGTAAAGCATTTCCCCAAACTCTTCTTTTACACCTGCTTTTCCAGTGCACAATGAATGGAAATATCTACATCCTACATGCAGCAAAGGCACATTGGACAAAAGGTGGGCCTGATCTGTGCATGGCTTTTCATGTATGTTTCACAGAAATTAGCAGGATGTTATGTATTTATGTAATTCTGTTTTGGTTTTTTTTTGCAGCAGCAGCTGGAAGGTGTAGAGAAGCAAGGAATGCAATAGATCATGTGACACACCAAGGGGGTTATTTATAAACCATTCAAACAGCAAACATGTTATGGCCACTAGATGATGCTGACGAGCAAAATTATTTGTTACTTTGCATTAGTAACCTTGCAGTGCCATGGCCATGCTATTAGGCCCACCTTGCGGGGTCAGGGCCATGCTATTAGGCTCACCTTGCGGGGTCAGGGCCATGCTATTAGGCTCACCTTGCGGAGTCAGGGCCATGCTATTAGGCTCACCTTGCGGTGTCAGGGCTATGCAGATGCACCAACATCTGTTTGCTACCACACATGCTACATGCACTTTTTTTGTCTGTTAGGCAGCCCATTAACATAATTGGGCCACCTTACTATAACATTTTCTATACTGTGCAGTAACCGTACACTACACAGTGGTGTGAATAAGCACTCAGATGTCAATCCTGCAGAATTATTAGTATGCTTCTCCCAGCCTTATTTACTTTACTCACTAGCATTTCCCAGATGAACATTTTCTATTAGTTTTTAATGTGATATTTTAATTCGAGTAAAAGAAAAAAATGTTCCCATGGTAACCGGTGCTCCAAAAATCACCTGCAAAGTATAAGGTTTATAAAAGGAATACAACTACTGTTCCCTAAAGGATAAGTTCACCTTTTTACAAAAAATTTAAATGTTAAATGACAACCTTCTCTTCCAAGAAAGAAGGCTCAGAAGAGATTCTCATTGGTCAGTAAGGTCATGTGGCTATGCTTATCAATGACTGATCACCATTGCAAGCAGTATGCAGTCCTCAGGGATGTTCAATAAAGTTTTAAAGTACTGATACACCAGCTGGGTGGTGAGAGATGGTATTTATGGCAATAAGTGGGGATCAGGGGACGAGACAGGGTGAGGGAAGAATGTTGTGCATTTCCCTTTTATTTTTTTGGTGAAAGATGAACCTACCTTTTTTAAAGCTCAACTTCTGCCAACAAAAGAATGACAGCTTTGACCGAGAGTTGACCTCTGCGGATGCACTGCTGCTCTTCTGGGGTAGAATTACGTCTATCCTTATGTATACACCTTCTGGGGGTGCATCATCATTCAGGCTGGGCTTACAGAAGGATGATGGAGTAAGTGACCTGCTAAAATTCTCCTGGAACTAGGGTAAGGGTTACCAGCTGGATTTGGGCTTCAAAGGGTACACTACACTCAAAACTGAAATCCAAGCCTAGAAATCCATACAGGGTACGTAGGCTACCCGCACAAGGCTTCAATTGTTCATCTTGGAATCTCTGTAGTGCGTCAGTTCACCCCACTTTTTTTTTGTTTAATTGTCTGGTCAGTTGTTCCCTTTTGCTTACCAGTTTTTAATGCAGGTGGGATATTCTCAGCAAAAATACTGCAGGCTTCCTCCTACTTATAGAAATGCTGATGTATTAAAGTGTCAGCACAAAGACGTTTATTAGACAGACATTTATCAGACTTATCAATCAAACCTGCCTTGGAATTTGGGTACTAAGTGGTGATGCAGCAAGAAGAGGGAGGAAGTTACGCTGTAAAGGTTCCAGAAAGCAGACCAACCAGTTTATATGGAAAAAGTTCTGAATCCGGATCAAAGTAATTGTGGACTTTCTCACATTACTACTGTCACAGGGTATACTGGATAAATTGTTTTACCTCTAAATTTCTCCTAAAGCCCAGCTATAGACAAAACGTTTTGTTTATTAATTTTAGATACAATAGAGAAGGGTTACATAATTTGTCAGATTTTTATTGTTGTCCATAACTTCATGCGGAGAGATTATCTAACCGTCTGTGTAGTAATTGGAACTGAAACTAAAGGCGCCCATACACTGCACGATTCTCGTACGAGAACCGCGGGAAATCTGCGATCGTACGAGAATAGTGCAGTGCATGGAAGGCATGCGACTGTTCCTACTGTACGGTCGCATGACTTTTGAATCGTACGATTTTCGGCTGGTTTTTAACATGATCGAGAGACAACTGCCGAACCGGCCGGTGTGCGCACGCGAACACTGCCCGTTCAGCATTGCAGTCATCGGAAGCCCGCCCCCCAGGGGGGCGGGCTTGCGATTATCGCAGGTACGATCTGCCTGCCCAAGATGGGCAGATTTTACGTATTTTTAACTACTTTACAACCCTCGCAAGACTAAAGTCTTGCGAGGGTTGTAAAGTGTATGGGCACCTTAAGGGGAATCTAGAGAGCGATTCTAGCATTTGTGTTTTGAGGGAAAACATCTCTCTAGTGAGGAGAGTGCAAACTTGCAAAGCATGTAAAAATTTAAGTAAATGAAATTATCTTCAAAATCTAAATAAGAACAGAGTCTACAGTACACATGCATCTCAAATGTTTCCATTTAAGACAAACCAAGATCAGAATGTAGAACAATGACTTTTGCACACAGCCCAATTCTTTTAAAATGATCGATACCTAGATTAGATTCACTATGGCTTAGAGTAGGATTCACCCAGCTATGAAAACCTAGAGGCATCTGTACCTATCTGTTTTCTTACATTGCTGTGAGAGCTGCACAGTCGTTGATGTATAAAAGGATTTTTCTATTACTACCATAATATGGCATTTTAAAATTTGTATCATTGTGACTATTATCTGGGTAATCTTTTTTCACCTGTTTACTCTCATATTCATTTATCAATACAGTAGAAAATCTGAGCTTATTTAATAAAGCAATGCTGATTTGCAGTATATCAAATCATCAGCAACAATACTGAAACTGGTATAGTGAAAGATGAATTCGGAATTGTTTCTATGGATATGGCTCTGCATATATTGCCCTTCACATTATTTAAGACCACATTGAATTTACATATAAAATACTGCTAAATTGAGCTATGCAATAAAATATTTTGGGAAGACATCTGCTGGCAAAAAAATTTGGTTAGTTTCAGGTTTTTCAGGATTTATGTCCGAAAGTTAATTTGTTAGCCCGGTGGTTGTGGGGGTCTGTGGGCATTGGTGCTTATAGGAATCTGGGTGCCCCCTTCAAAGTCCTTTCTATTTAAAAAAAATGTCCCCAAAAAAGTGTCCATCGATATAATCCAAAGGTCAATCAAGCCGTCCACCAATGTAGCTCTTCGTCAATCATGAAGGATGACGGAAAGAAAAAATGCCCGCCAACACGACGGAACCAAACTTTCGCCGCAAAATGACAGCTCTGACCCAAATTCCATAAACGGGCAGGACGAGTCGTGACGTCACAGGACTTGTTCTGCCCATTTGTTGACTATCAGGGGCAGAGCTGTCAATGATAGTAGCTCTGCTCCCAAATGCTATACGGAATCAGAGCTAACATAATGACTCATTATGATTGCTATTCAGGCGCTCCCGAATGTTAGCTCCGCTACCGAATAGCATTTGGGAGCTACTATCATTTACAGCTCTGTTCCTGATTATCAACAGGTGGGCGAAACAAGTCTCGTGACATCATGATTCGTTCCGCCGCTTTGTTGACATTTGGGTCATTTTGGATGACTCACATTTTTTCATTCACAAATTTGGATCCAAAACTCAGAAAATTCTTCCGAATTTCAATTCAGAATGCAATGAATCGCACGTGTCTACTTTTGGGTTTGTTTATACCGTAACCCGTGAGGCTACCTGTCTTCCCATATGTTTTCTGCATTTCGAAAAAACTCACTCAATTGATTTGCTTTTAACCCACAGGGCAGCAATGACCAGAACAGTATCCATATCTCCCACCTGCCCCTAATCTGGAGGGACTGTTCATCTTTTGGAACCAAATCCCTCTATCCCTCTGTCCCTCTATCTGTCTCTGTTGTCCCTCTTTTCAGTGAGATGTAAAGATCTCTATAAAAATGTATTAGATAACTTTCAAAAGTGTTTTACTGCATTAACACTTTCATCTAACTTCAAAATGATTCCATTTGTTAATTTGAGAATCCAAAATATAGGAAAAGCAGAACTGAAAAAAGCAATATGGGGTTAAATCAATCATATGCCATTAAAGTACACTTCATGCTATAATAGGTCTATAATATTTTTGAGAACCTTGAAATGGTGTGTATATCGATAGAGAACTGGCTACAGGAACGTGTCCAGAGAGTATCAATAAATGGCTCTTTTTCAGATTGGTCCAGAGTCATGAGTGGTGTGCACCAGGGTTCTGTGCTAGGCCCCATACTATTCAACCTGTTTATTAACGATATCGGGGAGGGCGTAAATAGTCATGTTTCCGTGTTTGCCGATAAAACTAAAACCAGGAGGGTAATAGACACGGACTTGGAAAGTAAAACATTGCAGGAGGACCTGGATAAAATAGGGGAGTGGGCAACTATATGGCAGATGAGGTTTAATGTCGATAAATGTAAAGTAATGCACTTTGCGGTTAAAAATAGGCAAACGGAATACACATTAATGGGTACTCCACTAGGGAAGTCAGAGATGGAAAAGGATCTGGGGGTCATATTAGACCACAGATTGAACAAAAGCTTGCAATGCCAGGCTGCGGTAACTAAAGCAAGCAGAGTACTGTCTTGTATTAAAAAGGGAATGTACTCGAGAGACAAATCTATAATTATACCACTTTATAGATCACTAGTTCGACCTCATCTGGAGTATGCGGTCCAGGTTTGTTCACCAATACATAGAAAGGATGTCCTTGAGCTAGAAAGAGTCCAGAGGAGGGCAACCACACTAATTAAGGGGATGGAAAAAGCTTTGAGACAAGGTTAATTAATTTAAGCATGTTCACGTTGGAAGTGAGGAGATTAAGGGGGGACATGATTTTCATGTACAAGATGTTCCATGGTGATGGCAACATCAGCAACAAACTTTTTACGGTAAACTCCATGACAAGGACGAGAGGCCACCACCTTAAACTGGCGGAGAAAAGATTTCAGCACAAGGGGCGAAGAGGCTTCTTCACAGTTTGGACGGTTAGACTTTGGAACTCACTGCCACAGGAAGTGATCTCAGCTGTGAGTATTGAATCTTTCAAAAAACACTTGGACAATTTCCTCAGAGACCGAAACATTCAGGGGCACAGGTTCTGTTAGGAACAAGAACACAAGGGTACTCATACACATCCAGAGTAACTTGCATACACACAAAGGTTGAACTTGATGGACCTGTGTCTTTATTCAACCTCAAATACTATGTAACCTATGTGCGCCGTTGGAAAATGATACAGATATCCTCAATGCCTACCTGTCCGATATACCCCTTCTTGTAGGATGCTGCAGTGGCCTGTGGGTGGCGCCCTGTGTGGTTCTAAAACTCTGCACTACTAGTTTTCGCAGAAACAGTTGCCGCACAAACGACTGGTAGCACAAGCTGGACAATGTTTATTGCCGAAGTCAAAACATGCTGTAAACAAGCATCTCTACGAATAAGCCGTTCGGTGAAACATGTTAGAGTTGGAAGAGCCTGTGTTTGTTTACAGCATGCTTTGACTGGGAATAAACATTTTTCCAGATTGTGATACCAGTCGTTTGATGCGGCAATTGTTTCTGCGGGAATCAGTATCAAGCTGCAGCGTGCTCTTCTTGCCTGCACCGACAAGAGGGACGAGGAATATGAACGGTGGCTGCTTTGTGAGTTTTAACTGCACTACTTGTGCTTGACCTGCTGAACGGACATCGATAAAGAGGTTTATTAGTGAAGAACAGAGATGTGCTGGTGATATACTTTCTTGCCACTTGAAAACACATCTTCCTTTATTTCCCCTGTATTACAAAGTACAGGGTAATGCAAGCAGCATAAATGAGGACTTGGTAAGCTCAAAGCAATTTTGTCACTTTAAAGGGTATCTATGGTGAAAAGCTACAAATAAAAATGTATTTCTATATTTAATTTCCATAAGTTCTAGTGTCTCATATCAACCATATCCATCTAGAAGTTTGTAAACTTACTTATTGATGCCCATAGGATGTACTTCCTCAATACACTGACACAATTTCACCCAGCCCTGTGAATATGCACTACTTGTGTCACAGAGCCTGCCTAAACTACAACTCATCATCTGAACAATGTAACATTAGCATTGCTTACTGGAAGCAATGTATGATAGGCCATGTAGTCTTGAGAAATGGAGATTGCATCACATTAAGCAACAGGGAAAGAGACACAGAGCACACTGGGAATCCAGAAAGATGTTGAAAGTGAGCTTTGATTGCATTATCAAAAACAACTCTAGTATGTGCTCCTCTTACAATGCTGATATTCTAACAGGATAGTCTATGCTGTGATTTTAAAGCTGACCATATTGCTGGCACATACCCACCCCTGATTTTTCAATAGACTCATGTTGAAGAATCTGGTCCAAAAATTGTCAGATGAGCCATGTCTATATCCAATCATATGCAGGCTCTCTTTGGATATCCGAGGCTACTAAATACAATGGCCAGCAGCAATGATTTCGCCACCCGCACTGTTTAGGGTCTGTATTTATTTGTAACACTTAACTGCCAATATGTCGGGCCTTATCACATTTGGGATACGGAATTGTAGGGAGACTTGTTTCTTCCCCTTGTTCGGCATAACTGCATCTTATACATATGCCTGCACCCTCAAACATGAATACTGTACAGGGCACATTTCTAAATATCTGTAACTAAAGGATTTCTGCACTTTAGTAAAAAAAAAAATACAAGAAATGACCTGATGTGTGAAACGTGTGCTAAAGGTTACATGTCTTGTTATTCATAGCAAGCAATCACCTGCATTGATTTATTTTCAGATCTGGACTGGAAAAAAAAATGACATATGGATGTACACATCATTTATCAGCAAAAGTCAGATGACTTCTAAATAACTTGCACTTTATTAAAAAAATCATCAGTGTGATGTGTTAGGGGATAGCCAGTTTCCAGTCCATGTCATTTTCATAAACGCACCCCCCACCCCACATATGTGATGGCGTCCTCCTACATGCCTGCAGTCTGCCATAAAAGCTAAAAATTCTGAGAGCTCCTTCGATGTTCACACAGAGAAAAGGTGCTGGAGGACTAAAAACAGAGAGGGGCCATAAATAGCTATCATTTATATGACATGTACAACTGCTCTGCTGTCAGCACCACCTGTCAAGAATCTCTTTAGTGGGTTTTGTATTAATAAGCTTTTTATTTTTGGCTCATTTAAAACTTTGCAATCTACATGATTTGCATATCCAAGTGTTGCTGATTTGTATTGCTGTAAATAACGATGGCATTATGTTAATTGTTGTGGAATATGTCCACATTTCTGGAGGCTTTAATTGAAATGTTTTTTTCATAGGTGTACGGCTCGCCAAGGAGCATTATGAAACATTTGTAACATTAAAAAGCTTATAGTGGTGGATTATACCACAGGGGATGAAAGTGAACTGTCCATATTAAACTTTTATTGCCATTGAATGGTGATGTGAAGGAAGCCTTAAAGCAGAATTAAAGTTTTTCCTTTTTTGGAATATATCTACTGCTAGTAAGAAGTAGATATATGCCCCATGATTTAAAAAAAAAAAAGTAGGCAAACACCTAATTACTTACCTGTTCCAGCACCGCTTGCTCCCGGCTGTAGAACTCCCGATTCCCGAACAGCTGTAAAGGAGTGTGCAGGCGCATGTGCAGTAGAGCGGAAGGGAGAAAAGAGACAATGACAGTGAATGGACGCAGCTGGCAGCGCGCACTCCTGACAGACACCGTGGGACACAAGGAGTCTGCGCTAGATCAGAACTGGCACCAGCGCTCGAGCGACTGTCGGTAATGAAGCCTTTAATGTCACTTTAAGTCTTGCCTATCAACTGACACCTCAGGAGAACAGCTTTTGCCTATATTAGCCAGAAAACTCTGACGTGATCCCTCTCTGATTTAATTTCACTTTGTTACTGGCGCATGACTTTATGGCTAAGGCTTGCCATACACTATGAGCTTTTTCGCGGGATGAACAAAAAAAAAAATCTTAATCAAGCTGTTAGCGTGGATGGTGAAATCCCTCCCACCTGGTCAATTGTGTACTAACAGACGGGGGTGCGCCATTGTCAAAACATCTGAACAGTGACTGCAGCTTAAGAAAGTTTATGTACAGATTACAACTGCACAGTGGCGAACCAGTTTACCTACTATATAATATTTTGTTAAAGGGGATCTACAGTCGTGTGAAAAAGAAAGTACACCCTCTTTGAATTTTATGGTTTTACATATCTTTAATATGTATTCTGAAAATACTATTTACTTGGCTGACTCACTTTCCTAGAAACCATCAGGAATAGGAAATACCCAAGAACAAGTTTTCTTTTTTTGTTTTTTATCTTAGCAGCTCTGTGCTTACAATGGAAATCATTTCAGCCATTCTAAAGCACTTTCTAGCTGAACTATCGCTGCAGCATAGATTGCTTATATACGAATGTACTTTGTAATCCATCATACTACAGTTCCATTACTTAATAAGAGCAATACTAGCTATTAAGAGCATCCACATTTCCTGCAGGTGCTGTGATTATCGCATTTGGAACTCAACATTTGCAATTCAGAGAGCCACTTGTTTAGCAATGATCCGCGTCTGAGAAATCCAGTCTCCTCTTAAGCAGCTTATCTAAAGCCACAGTCTATCACAACACACAAGCAAGACAGAAATATATTGACTCATGCTACAAAACAACTCCTGACTCCAACTCCCAAGCCTCTCTCCTAGTTACCTTGGCAAATAATTATCTCTTTGAGCCTCAGGGATCAAAATAGATGTGTAGGCTTTTTCTTGGACATGACTCAATAGATGGTACAGTACAACAGAGCTGTAACCCTGCCTCATTTTTTGCCACATTTCATACAAAAACCAATTCCCTGGATCAACAATCTCTGGTGTGTTTTTACTTATAAAATGTTAATATCCAGTGTGTTCTGTGCATTTAGGAATGCATCCAGTTTTTTGTTTTTTTTTAAAGACATAATATTGATACACTCTGCAGCTACCTTACAGCATCTTACACTTAGCACCAAGTCCGTATTTACCATGATAGCACACAAGGGCCAGTGCCTACGTATATGGGTCCAAGGAGGCCGCACCAGCCCTCAACATTCACAAACTGTGATAAGTTTTAACCAATTTGGTTTCCCTTTCCTTGCCACCTATGGGCATATGTGGCTAAATTCAGGAGGAGAACCCAGGAGGAAAAAGAGTACTGGAGAAGTTAAAGCTGAAATCCAGACAAATAAACTTTCATTTAAATATATGCCTCAAAAGCTACAGAGGATATAAATCTTCTTTGTGTGCACCAAGCACCTTTGCAAACCTAGATATTGCCATATAAAAGTAGACATCAGTGTTCTGTACATATCTTGTGCACAGAGCAAAGCTGCGGGAGGGGGCCACTACAGACTGCCTGCAGAAAACTACAGGAGAGGGTGGAGACAAGACCAGTCACCCTGCACAAAGAGAGAGAGCAGCAGTGACTGGTCTTTATTACAGGAAGCTCCTGCACAGAGGTAAAGTTTCTCTCTGGATTACCGCACAGATCTGAAAGAAATTCATAAAGCTCACCAAGATTCAAGTAAGAATAAACACACCTCTTCTAGTTAGATCTTATTTGCTTGTCCTGGATTTCATCTCTAAGAGGAGACAGCAGACTTTTTATCGTTCATGAAACATAACATTATCTCTCTTTTCTTTTCTTTGTTGGTCTGTGCTGTTGAAAAGTATTCTTGTATATAAAGCAAACCACAGGCTGTCTCCATTATCATATCATAGCAATAATTGCATGACACAAGATGAATAGTTTGCACAAAACAACGTCATCATTCCGGCGTTCCTAGGGTAGCATGATGTCTACATATGGCCATGCTTAGCAGACGGCTTTGTGTTTCAGCTTTAATGATGAGGATCTCCTTTCCTCTACATCGTGGTGCCACCACCTCTGCCAGCACAGGGAAAATCAGGAGTTAGACATGATGGAAAATATTTGATGACCACAATGACAGTATCCAGTAAAATACCTGTGACACAAAAAATTACCACATAATAGGCAGCACACATAATAACATCATGTAAAAAACAATGGGGGAATCAAACCAAATAAAATATAAAACTATAGCCTGTAGCTATGTGCAATCTTGTATAAGAAAAAAAAAAGTGGTATCACTTAGTACTCGAGGGGCAATCCTACCACTTACTGGACTGGAGATCACCACATCAGATGATCACCTGTCTACAGGTAAGTCAAACATGGCACCAAACTTGCCCTCTATGGTCCTGAACTCCGTATAGATGGATATCCCACTGACAAATCTGCATGTTCTTGGACCAGCATATACAGTTACAACGCTCAGGAAAGAGAAAAGTGGGCTCTCATAGTGTAAGGCTGTATTTGCATTCTTGCTTGATGTGTTTTCCACTGAAACCAAATGTATGTCAACAGATTACATGGCGCACAGTGGCCTGTCATAATGTGGGTACATGCACAATGGCGCATGGCAACATGCATTGATGTGCATTATGCTTGTTCAGATGCAATGCATATTGACATTTGTTTTGTTGCACATCTATTGATTTTAATGGAAATCGCAATGGTGAAAAGACACATAGGTGTAATTACAGCCTTAGTAGGTTTGTTATATTACCCAAAGTTAAAACAGCAGGGAACCCTCACATGACATAAGTGCACCTTGCACTATTGGATAATTGCATATATATATATACACAGAACTTCAGTAAGCTAGTAACATATCACCAATCCCCAATGTCTCACTCAGTATTAGACATGTGCAGCTGCAAAAAATTTGTTTTGGATTTCCGAAATTGGGTCCTGTATGTGTTTCGTTTTGGGATTTGGATCGGATTCGGAATTCGGTTCGGATTCGGAATTCATATTCGTAATTCGGACGAATTTCTGAGATTTGGGGTTTTGCGCGAACGGACGAATGTTCGTACGTAGCAGAATTGGTACAGTTTACATTTCTGGTTGCTGTGCTCTAGTCACTATTAAAGGGATATTAAAATCCTTTTCTTCATTTTTTTTATCCATTTAAACATTGACGGTGCATGCACAGGAACATGACGTAATGTTTTGTTTTTATCTTCACATGCTATGAAATCCTCTTTTTGTAGTCATTATCGTAAATTTCTAATTTCTTTTCCATTAGAACAAAATTGGTACTGGATCCGAAATTCCGAATCCGAAATGTCGGATCCGGAATTTCGGATGAATTCGGACCTGGTACATTTCGGAAATTCAGATGCTCCGAATCCACGAATTTCTGAAATTTCGTCCCAATTTCGATTCGGAACGAAACGAATCGCACATGCCTACTCAGTATCAGACACAAACTAACTTGTTTCCAAGCCTTGGCGGATGTGTTTTGTCACCTAGACTTCAACAGAGGTGTCACACTGGTCAACCTGCAGTTGCACACCTGGCCTTAATCCTTAAAGTTTACATTTAGAACTGAGCACTCAATCAGTTCCTGATCACAGATGTCTGAATCCTGACCTGCCAGAAATCTATAGTGTAGTCCTTGCTCAGTCCCCATCTACCACTTCTGGTTGTCTCTGGTTACAACTGACTTTGCGTTATGCTTTCTGCCTCCTGCCAGCCCTTTGGCTTGTTTTCTGACGACACTTGCCTGCTTTCAGCCCTGATCTTGTCTTTGTTTTATGATTTGCAAGCTTGTTTTAGTCCTGTATGAGCTGTCAGATTTCACCGTCAACAATTCCAATGGTTGCACTTTAGTGTTTGTTTGCACCAGTAACTATTCTGAAGAAGAACAGAAACCTGCTCCGGGGTGAGAACCTTTTGCTTCCTGCCAGTGACGCAGAATATCCAGGTTTATCTATGACAATTGCCATCCAAGTGGTTTCTTAACCAGCCTCAAATGAAAGAGTTTGTCAGTTCTGATGGTGCCATTGTGTCCCCAACTCTTTTAAGTAACCTGCACAATTGTATCACTTTAAGACTGAATATTAATATTTTATTAATGACTCCTATACTATTTTTCAAAATGTAAAAAATGCTGTTTTTTATTTAATACAGGTATTTATAGCACCAACAATTTACATACTATACAGTAGTTCAAGTAGATCCCATGGCACTCCTGACCAGATATACCCCAAGAGAATGGGTGGGTGCTGAGATGACAGCAGATGCCTCTACAGATAAGTATCATGTAGTAGAAAAGTCACTCCAATAAGAATTTCAGTCAATGTTCTTAATTGACAAAAGAATTGTCACATCGTATAGCAATGTTTCAAAACCGTATAGGTCCTTCTTCAGGCAAACACTTTGTTTGCCTGAAGAAGGCTAATTAACCGTCCAGAATACCATGTAACCCATGTAAGCACAGGGAGAACATGCCAACTCCATGCAGAGAGTGTCCTGACCAGTATTCGAACTGGGGACCCACAAGCCATCCTGCTAACCATTAAGCCAGTGTATCCAAAAAGACGAGATAAGACCTTGTTAATGGCTGTGGCTGGTGGGCATGCTGGGAAGTCTTACCGTCTGAGTCCCAAAAATATAAAAGATCTGGGTGGATAATTCTACTCTTGATGACATATATTTTTTGGTGGCTTCTTAACAAGAAAATAGGGAGAAATGCTCACTTGTGTTCAGCTATTCCTTTAACTGTGTTATTAATGGTAGATTTCAGCAGTTATGGAGACCTATATTTTCCTCTTAACATATTCAGATGGGGAAAAAATCTGATTGTACATGAAAGGTCAAGATGTAGGGCAGCCAGGAATTGTATTATAGAGCAATGTCAAAATTAACCAGAGTGAGTTCGCCCTGCAAAGCTACTGCAAAATGTTCTGTCAGAGCTGTGCTCGGCTTGTGTCAGTGATTTGGCGGCTACAATACCGTCCGGGATATTTTGCAGAGATGTTAGTGTAGACTGCCATCGCCGAGGGCCACAGTATCCATAGTAACATAGATTGCCAGAAGTTATCCTGCATATCTGGCCTGATCTCTGATTATTGCACTTTCTCCAAAGGTTTCATGTACATTACCCACAGGCATTTACTAGAATGCACCAAGAAATCCTCTCTAATAAACTGTTTTGTTGCTTTACAAAGGGCAATGTGTGCTACAATTGTACACAGGCCCACCTTCACCTTTACTGCGACAAGATCCTCCTGTACAATATGTGCTAAGTGACATTCCCTAAGGGATGCATTTCAATGACACACGCTGCACTATACCACGAGAAGCACAACATAAACAAACACATTATTAAAATGATTTAAAAATAATAATAATAAAAAAAAAAACAGCTGCTGCAATCTTTGAACGATATGTCATATAATACAAAGCCTTTCAAATGAATTCCTATTTCATCCCATCAGCATTCTGTAAAGGAGGGTAGAGAATAGAAAGCAAGTACAACAACTGGTAAATGAACAAACTATTATGTCAGAGTCCTATTAAATACTAATGTAGCCATCTCAAACGGCACAGCAATTATGCCACCAGATTGAGCTATTTCTCTGTTACTTTTTATGACACATACAACAGTACAAAGAGCAGTGAAACAGCTTCTCACAGCATCCAGACATTAGCTTACAGTACTTCAAAGGAGAACTATGAGGTGAGTGATTTCCACTCATCCTCATAGTTAGAGCCAATGTGTGACAAAGAAGCTGTCACAGGTCAGCTCTATTGATCGGGAAGTGAGGAGAAACATGCAGCCGATCCGCTCACTTCCTGATCGTCTCCCTGCAGTGAGTGGTGACTGTTAGTCACCGCTCCCCGCAGGAATTCCCCCCCTCCCCTCTCCGATCTTCCAGCACTGAGTGGAGGAACGGACGGGGAGAGGGCTTTACTATACAGAGAACCCATTTGTTTAATAGTTTTACACTCACTAAGAATTAATTAATCACACACAGTATAATTTACTGTTTTTATTCAACCTTATTTGTATTATTTTCAATAATTGATTCACGTATCACTTTTGAATAGAGGAGAATTTGCGGTGATTTCCAGTTTATTATGACCTAGCGCAACATATTAGCTGTTTATACAAATCCCAGCAATAGTACATTATAGCTGGCGGTATTCTGCATTGCGCTGTATAATGTACTATTGCTGGGATTTGTAGTCCTCTATAGCTGGTGATATTCTGCATAGTGCTGTATAATGTATTATTGCTGGGATTTGTAGTCCTCTATAGCTGGTGATATTCTGCATAGTGCTGTATAATGTATTATTGCTGGGATTTGTAGTCCTCTATAGCCGGTGCCATTTTGCATTGATTGCTGCATACGTTTACACTTTCCATTTCATTATATTGCACACCACACTTTTTTATTTCCACTCCTCCAAGCTTGCTCCCGTGATGGACTACAATCTCGGTACAAACCAGTAGTCCATCACTGGAGCCATTTTTTAAAATCCGATTAATCGAACTTAATAATCGGCTAACTAATTGATTTTGAAAATAATCGTTAGCTGCAGCTCTAGATTAATGGTCACCCTACACCAGGGATCCTCCACTATCCACCAGCGATCCCCCACTAACCACCAGGTATCCTGCCACTAACCACTATGGAGCCTCCACTGGCCACCACTAAGCCCCCACTAACCACCAGTGAGCTACCACAGAGCCTCCACGAATTATTAGGGAGCCCCCACTGGCCACCATAGATCCCGCACTGACCAAGAGCTTATCGTTTGTATTCTGCCATGGACAGGCACCAGGAAAGGAAAATTACTGGTAAGTATGATACAATTTTCCGTTTTGAATATGTGTGTTTCCCTATGTTGTCTGAGGCAGTGATGATGCTGAACATTTTTTAAACCTGAGCGCCCGAACTGCAATGCAATACTAAAATTATTTTCAGTGTTGGCAATTTGAGATAAATACATTTATTTTACGTCACAGTTTGGACACTCGGGTTCAAAAACAATCGCCATCACTATCCTAGTCTAACAGCTATGCAGACGAGTGGCCAGAGGTAGCGGGGCATCACGTCACTTCCGTCCAGTCCGCCGGCAGAGGAGGCCAGGCACCAGCAGCAGGAGCAGGTAAGAAGAGCTGGAAGGGAGATGCAGCCCCAACCAGCACACCTGAGACCCCTGCAGAGCCCACCATAGAGAGTCTCAGATGGGCTGTGCAGCATGTATGGTGTGCTCTGCAGGGTCACTTTCAGGTGGGCTGTGTGGGGTCTCAGGTGGGTCCTGTGTCCAGCGCGTTACTAAACCCTGCATTCAGCGCATTACCAAGTCCTGCGTCCAGCGCATTACTAAGCCCTGTGTCCGGCACACTACTGAGCCCAGAGCCCGGTGCGCTACGCAGCCCAAAGTCCGGCGCGTTACGAAGCCCAGCGTCCAATTCATATACTGTTCTGCATTGCTGTATAAATGTATTGCTGGGATTTGTAGTCCCCCTACAAGCGGGGCCATTCTACATTAGAGTTTAAGCTCATCTATACAAGGAATGATGTGACTGGCTCAGTGTCCTCTGTACAGCACTGCGGTATATGTCAGAGCTATATAAATGTATTATAATAATAGTGTGCGACTGTGGGAGGACATTAGAGTGTAAGCTCCTCTGTGCCGAGACTGATGTGACTGGCTCAGTGTGGCTGCGGAGGGTTAATGTACAGGTCGCATACAGTGGCAGGATGGATATAAGGGGTTAATGTACAGATGTGCAGGATTAGGGGTTAATACAAATAGAGCAGAGACAGAAAGGGTTAAAAATGATTTAAAACTTGACTTTTTGTTGCTGCTGCAGCTTGTTTTTACTATGAATTAATGGATGGACGACTTATTCATTCATTAGTTCCTTTACTCTCCCCTGCCTCTAATGCAGCGTTTTTCAACCACTGTGCCGCGGCACACTAGTGTGCCGTGAGATATTTTCTGGTGTGCCGTCAATAAATCGTTAATTTCTTTGATCGATCAACATTATTTTGATCGATCAAAGTTACTCACCTCTCCGCCGGCTTCCGGGTCTTCCGTCGGAGATCCGGTGACGTCACGGACATCGACGTCACCGGACTCCTCCCCCCTTCCCCGAGTGGCTCTGTCGGCTAACGAAGGGAAGGGGGGAGGAGTCGGGTGATGTAGTTGTCCGTGATGGGTAACGAAGGGAAGGAGGGAGGAGTCCGGTGACGTCACGGACAGACACCTCCCCCTTCCCTTCGTTACCTGACGGAATCACTTGGGCTGAGTCTCCTCCTCACTCTTGGGCCGGTGAGTCATCGCATGTGTGTACAAGGCAAAATCTGCTACCCTGGTGAGACCCCACAAAGCCATGAGGCTTTTGGGGTTGTGTGGTAACGCTGGGTGTGCCATGAAGGAGTTATTAAAGTGATCATTAAAGTGTGACTCATTCTAACCGCAGAGGGCAGAACCATATGTAAAGCCCCCCCCCCTAACCCGGCTTCCTAGGAAAGAAAAGGGGGTGAAGGTGTTTCCCCCCCGAGTGTGGTGAGACCCCCTATGAGCCCTGGTGAGACCCCACAAAGCCATGGTGAGACCCCATGGAGCCCTGGTGAGACCAGGGCTCTGTGGGATCTTGCCAGGGCTCTGTGGGATGCACAAAAAAGGTTGAAAAACACTGCTCTAATGTAAGAAGAAGGGGAGGGCTTTGCAATGCAAACATAACCGACCCAGTGATCACATGGCATATAGCCGGTCCGATCGGTTCTGTGCTCGCTGGGTGTATGTGCATGCTGGCAACCACAGGAGGACATACAGGTACATCCCCCTGGAACAATGTGCTGCAGGCTGTATATGTAGTGGCCGGTCCGCAGCTGGTTAAACTCATATACATATAGTAAAATGTATTTTGATGATATGAAAACCTTGCTTATGTTTTGAATCAATTGAATCCATTCTGTGACATCCATGTGTTCCAAAACTGAGAGTTATTGTCATAAACTATTTAAAGCTGAACTCCAGGCAGCTATAAAAGACACAAATGAATGCAGCTCTGTATTCATAAAAACATCAATAAATGTATTTTTTTTTAAATGCAAGCAGTGTAAGTACCTGAATCTGACCTAGTATCAGCCTCGTGCGGTCCTTGTACAGCAGAGCTACAGTGTGAGAGGAAGAAGCAGTACAGTGATTCAATCAGTTCATGGGCTGATAAGAATCCTGCTGATTGGAGGAGAAAACAGAGTGACAGAAATGAGCTCATCAATGTGTTGCTCTTCCATGCACTGTCCAGTCATAGGCTGGGGGCAGGTCCTGGATGTGGGCTGAATGATGCTAGTCATCAGACTGACCACACCTAGTGGCAGAAAAAAGTACCATGGGGGAAAGTATCAGTTTTTTGTTGCCATAATAAAGGATTTTTGTCTGAAAGTTGCTTTGTGCTGTTTGCATTTATAAAGAAGTATTTTATGATAACTTCAGGTCATGTTGATCAATACTGTGTCAAACGTTCACTGATCTGACTACAGCTAACACATTTGATTGCTCTGATAACAGAAGTCTTTCTTGTGGCAGTATTGTCTTGCAAAAATAATTGTATTTTCTATGCAATCTATAAACAAAGATGTAACAAGGCAGAAATTCATGTTTTTTTCCCCAGTTTGGCTAATGTACGTTTTGAAAACATTTAGGTAGGGGTGTATATATGAACAATTGGCAGAGCCTTTCTTCCTGAAAACTTTCATGTGCATTTATTCTTTGTGAATGGAGTAAAAAAATCAAATGAAAATCACAGTGGTGTAGTGGTTAGCGCTTCTGCCTTGCAGCACTTGGTGTCCCCTGGTTCGTATCCCAGCCAGGCGAGCTACAGGGAGTTTGCATGTCCTCACTGTGCTTGTGCGGGTTTCCTCCGGGTACTCCGGTTTCCTCCCACACTCCAAAGACATGCTGGTAGGTTGATTGGCTCCTCTCTAAAGTGGCCCTGTATGTATGCATGTGAGATAGGGACCTTAGATTGTAAGCTCCTTGAGGGCAGGGACTGATGTGAATGTGCTCTATGTAAAGAGCTGTATAAATTGCCAATAATATTTAAATAAAATACCACAATATGGCTACTAGATGGAGCTAAGACACATAGGAAAGAAGTATTTATTTCTTATGCTTCATTGCTCCATCTAGTGGCCATAATGTGATAGAAATGCAAAAATATACTAAGAACATTCATTTTTGTCTCCATTCTCACAGAACGAATGTACATCCGATTTTGGAGGATCAATGGTTCTGCAAATTGTTTATCAATACACCCTCTCATGTCACTATAGATAAAAAGTGTGCAGTGTATTTCATAACTTGTTCCTTTTAAAAGGAAATAGGGGGATAGGGAGTTAATTAGGGCTGATTAGGGTTTACTAAAAGTGACACTAAACTCAGGGGTTACATCTTAAAAATACATTCAAGTAGCTTGACTGTTAGCAAAAATGTATCTTATTTGTGTATCACTCAGCCGTAGATCCTCAAATCATCTCTGAATTGGTGAATAACTAAATACACACTCACAGTGGGTGTACATTCCAGTGCCTTGTAGCTGTTAGCTTGCTTATTGGCGCAGTTCATTTTCTATATTTATCTCTGAATTGGTGCTGACACTGTCCTTCCTTCGGGACGGGGGCTACTTTACTTCCCCATGGTCCCTGTGTGTGTTGTAAAGTAGCCACCGCTTCAAGCTCGCTCCTGTGATAGACCATAACTTTAATGCAAATTAGCAAATGAACAGTGAGATTGAAGTCCATCACGGGATTTTAAGTGTGCTGTTCATAGAAGAAGAAGCCTCAACTGATGTGAACCATTTCTTGCAAAAAGGTGCACTTTAAAGACACATGATGAAGAGTAGTTGATCTGCATAAGGCTGGAAAGGGATACTAAGGAATCTCAAAGGGGGTTATTCACTAAGCGGCATTCGGCTCGGTTATTCTGCTCGCTACCCCAAAGGTAGCAAGCAGAATTAAAAAAAAAATTTAAGCAAAAGAAAAAAAAAAAACAGCGTGAGGTCCCCCTCCCGATCCATACCAGACCCTGCAGGTCTGGTAGGAAAGTTTGGAGCGATCCCCAGAATTAAAAATAAAAAAAGTGCATGGGGTTCCCCCCAAAAGTCATACCAGGCCGTTTAGGTCTGGTAGGTATTTTAAGGGGAAACTCCACCCCCCATAAATGGAGAAAAAAACGTGGGGTCCCCCCTAAAATTCCCTGCCAGACCCTTAATCCGAGCACAAGCCTGGCAGGGCAGGAAAAGGGGGGACGAGCAAATGCCACCCCCCCCCATACCAGGCCACCGGCATTAGGAGGGTGCCTTTCCAGGGGTCCTCCTGGAAAAGCATCTTGTCCCCATGCCGATGAGGACAAGGGCCACTTCCGCCACAACCCTGACCCAGTGGTTGTAGGGGTCTGCGGGCAGGGGGGCTTATTTGCATCAGGGTACCCCCTTTAATAAAGGGGCACCCAGATGCTGCCCCCCCTTGCAGCTCAGGTGGGCTGTGTGCGGTGTCTCCTGGGCTGTGCAGCATCTTACCAGGGTTGCGTCCGTTGTCACCAGGGCTGTTCAACATCTCACTAGGGCTGTGCAGTGTCTCACCAGGGATGTGTGCGGTCTCAATAGGGCTGTGTGCGGTGTCCCCAGGGCTGGTGAAGGAGGAGGAAGAGATGTGCGGACCGGTGCTGTAAGTAGCGCTGTGAGGTCCCCAGCAAGTGTGGGACCTTAGGGCAGCCGTGTGCATTTAAAAATTTAAAGCGCCAGTATAGGCACCTAGTACGGGGGGGCATTTTTATGAATACGAGTACTCGTGAAAGTTCCCAGTATCGGCAGCGATAATGTTATCAATGCCGATACTGGTAATGGAAGGTGAGGCTCCGCCGCGTTTGGGGGGCCGCGTTTTTTGCCCCCCTGGAAAGTGCCGCCTAAGGCAACTGTCTTGTTTGCCTTGCGGCAGATACGCCCCTGGGTTTGACCAGCTGATACTCCAAGGGTTCACTTAGTTTTCCTTTTAGCACTGTTGATGTTGAAAAGGCTGTGTCCAAAAAGACACGAGAAATCAGAATTGTTTATGTGTTATCAGCTTAAGCACATTGTATTTGTCTATTGTTGTGACTTCAGATGAAGATCAGATCACATTTTATGGCAAATTACTGCAGAAAACGAGTTCATTCCAAGGGGTTCACATAATTTTTCTTACAACTGTATAGTAATTCACACAGATTTTCTTAATATAATTCAGTTAAAAACAAAAGCGTGAAAAGACTATACATTTACTTTATAGGTCATTTTGACTATTTTGCATTTTAGAATAATCGTGAATATTCTATAAGCAACTCTTAGGAAGCAAAAGCTTTGGATCTCAGGAAAGTACTTTCTTTTATTTCCAAAGATCCTTTTCTGAATGTAATGGTGCATGAAGATACATCCGCTACATTAATTTCTCTCGGGAAAGACATCGCAGCATGTTCAGATTACTCATGAATCAGCTCTTCTACACCTCCAGAGAAGCCAGCTCACATACATCTGTGACACTCTTATGAACTCCCAAATCCTCTTGTTAACAGCTCAAGATGTCTCCTGCAGAATATCGCTGGTAGACGTTTTTTCTATGAAAAATTGACCTGGCATAATATTAAGGGAGGTATATATTTTTCTTCATTATCCTCCTGAGTCACTTCAAAGCAAAAGGCAGGCGATTGGTTTCCATCATTTATGGTTTTTGTTGTATTTGGTGTATTCATGGTCTAGGAAAGGGAGAGGGAAGAGAACTTTTTCATAGAAATGTATATACATTTTTGACACTTAAATTTTTTGTTTTAGTCTTTTCATCATTTTAAATCGTTATATATTCTTCTTGTATTTTTATATATAAATAATGTATTGCTTACTTTGGATTTGTGGTTGGTGAATCTTCTTTTATGTGGACATTTCTTAATATGTATGTCCAATTGTCCTAGGTCGTTTCGATATTTGTAAAACCGATTTTACTATACTTGGGGAGGTGCTGCCTTCTGGTTTTCTTTTATTGTGAATCTGTATGTAGTAAAATGATGTCAGCCTAAAATATGTTCATCATATACAGTACAAGTGATACAGTATGAAGTGTTTTCGGCACAATATTCACATAGAGACACATGGTTTAAGGAATAAGATTATTCTCCCTTAGGTGAGGATGTGAGAAGAGGGTAAAGTATGTAAGAGGTGAGTGAAAGTAGGGAGGGGGTATATGCACAAATTGTTTGTAAAAACGAAGTAACACAGATATCTTAGATATAGGATACATATATAAAGGAATTTGAACACAGGGATGGAGAGATGGGGGTTTGTACACAAAGAAAGGGTTAGAGAGGAATGATAGATGAGTAGGTCTACGGACATGGGTTGATAAAGATAATAAAGTATGAAGTGTTTTTGGCACAAACATTCACATAGAGACACATGGTTTGAGGAAAGAGAATATTCTCCCTTAGTTGAGGATGTGAGAAAAGGGTAAAGTTATTAAGAGATGAGTGGAAGTAATGGGATATAGATGTGAAAGATAAGAAGTATAAGACGAGTGTGGGTAAGGTGTGATTGGTATAAAGGAATAATGGGAAGTATAAGTTATATATACAGTATATGTTTAAATAAGAGAAGTGAAATGAATAAACGAATATATGATTATATGTATAGTAACAATTACGTTTTATATCTCTTCTATGAATATGTGAATAATTTGTTATATATGAAACAATACAAATATATTATACAAAAAAAATCATATACAGTACATGAACTATTATTTGTTGAACAGTTTATAGTAAACCGTTTTTTTACAGAACAATGTAGAGAAGAAGAGTTGTCAAAACACTGGGGGGAATTTATGAACATGTCTGGGGCAACATTTTTAGTTGCAAAGACCAAACTCTCATTTTCATCACAAAACAAATTCATCTCAACTCACTAACAAATGTTTTCTCTCTGTTATGTGTCTTTTGTTTAAAAAGTAATTCCAATTTTGCTGAGAATAAATCAATCTTCTCTGGGTGATCTGTGTACATTACAAGGATTTTAACAAACTTTCTTGTAGTTTCTTCACTGTTTCTGTTCTGAAGAAAAAGCTGTTTGTTGCACCATGTCCTTTCCAAACTGATTCCTGAATGGGAGGATATGTGCTCATTATAACCTCCTGGTGGACTGCCTGTGTTGTAATAGGAAAGATGCAGTGTCTGCATTCCTTTAGTAGTAATTAACCCTTAGGAAGCATCTCACCAAAAATGAAATTCCTATTACAAGGGATGCCAAATATACTTGTATCTTAGTGCAGACTTCTGGGAAAATCAGTCTTCTGTATACCGACTGTGTACAGAAGGCCTCCAGGTCGCCATATTGCATTGATTTTTTTTGACAGATTTAGAACATTACAGCAGCTACAGTTTAAAATAGAAATGTCATATAAAATGGCTTGTGCAGCAATTATTTATCATAGATGTTTTAATTTTTAGATTTTTGAAGTGAAGTTACCCTTTAAGTGTTCTTGCAACATTTTAATATTTGCAGCGCTTCTACCCCAGAATGCAAAACACAAACTAGACTGCCAAGTGTACATAATAATGTGCAATATTAAAGTGCAAGATAATGTGCTGAACAAATTTTCACAATGTAAAAAAAACATGAACATATATGTGCATACAATAATGTCTATTACAATAAAACAGATTAAACAGTAGAAAAATAGTCCATATCCCTCAATCTTGGACACAAAATATCTCAGTGTTTCGTGGCAATCAATAACACCTCAGATGAATAATCCACATAAACTGTGTCACTCCAACACCTTGTGATCAAAAATGCATTCAATAGTATCCATTTGCAATCCTCAATATTCATCCAGCGTCATGTACCAGCAGAAACCCCAGGTGGAATCGCACTCACCCCAGAGTTTGACCCACTATGACTAGAAAAGGTCAAACAGCACAGTATATTAAATCAATCCTCCAAGGTATCCAAGATATCCTTAAGAGATATTTAAGCAGCAGCTGAGGTTACATACACAGTATTTATAATGTCTGTGAAGGTTCTCATTCATCCAGGTCATGGTATATCTGTAACAAATAAGTCAAGGCAACTGGACTTGCTCTGTTTTTCTTGAAGACGTTTCATTGGTCATCCAACCAGCTTTCTCAATTCAGAATGACTTGTACAAAAAATGTATCTCGGAATAAATATGCTGAATGTTGCTCCAATCCACATAATCAGTTAGTCACAACCAGGTGTTGATTGCATTTGCATAATTGGAGTCTAGGAGGTGTTATTAACCCCTTACCTGCCCAGATAGAGGTGTTAAAACAGCATTGAATGTGACACCTCCTAGCTCCAATTATGCAAATGCAATCAACACCTGGTTGTGACTAACAGATTATGTGGATTGGAGCAACAATCACCATATTTATTCCCAGATAAATTATTGTACAAGTCATTCTGAATTGAGACAGCTGGTTGGATGACCACTGAAACGTCTTCAAGGAAAATACAGCAAGTTCAGTTGCCTTGACTTATTTTTTACAGATAGTATTTATAATATTTTTTAGTTGTTTTAGTGCAGCATATATATTAATATAGATCTTATTGTTTGCGACTCACTGCACTGCGACTCATTGTTTTGTGACATTTTGCATATTTTCTCAACAGCGCAGTTACTGTGTCCAGCATTTGCAACGTTAAAGGACTTCCAAACTGTCGCACATTCTAGAAGTGCTCCTAAAGTATCGCAAAGATAAATCGGCTTCATACCCTCAAGTCAGTTAAACACTTCAGGGATTAGGGCTGCAGCTAACGATTATTTTCATAATCGATTCGTTAGCCGATTATTAAGTTTGATGGATCGGATTTAAAAAAAAGCTCCAGTGATGGACTACTAGTTTCTATTGAGATTGTAGTCCATCACGGGAGCAAGCTTGGTGCGGTGGAAGTAAAAAAAAAAGAGTGTGGTGTGCAATATAGTACATTATACAGCGGCACAGTGCAGAATACCAGCAGCTATAGAGGAATGTAGCAATAGTACATTATACTATACTGGGATTTGTAGTCCTCTGTAGCTGGGGTTATTCTGCATTGCGCTGTATATAATGTATTATTGCTGGGATTTGTAGTCCTCTGTAGCTGGGGTTATTCTGCATTGTGCTGTATATAATGTATTATTGCTGGGAATTGTAGTCCTCTATAGCTGGTGGCATTCTGCAGTGGGCTGTATAATGATTATACTGCACAATGCAGATTACCACTGACCAGTTATAGAGGAACTACAAATCCCAGCAATAATACATTATACAGCGCGATGGAGAATACCACCAGCTATAGAGGAACAACAAATCCCAGCAATAGTACATTATACAGGCTGTTTAATGTATTATTGCAGGGATTTGGTGTTCCTCTATAGCTACTAATGTTCTGCAGTGTGCCACTTTAAAAAAAAAAAACAACACGCAGAACACATTAAAAAGCTCCCCGCCGATCTCGACTTACCTTGAACGACATGTCACAAAGATGCGACGACCATTTCGGAGCCTCACGCTATGACATGTGGTGACGTGTCATAGCTTGAGGAAGGGGATCCTGTGTGACCCCGAAACGGTCGTTGCATCTTTGTGACATGTCGTTTTTCTTCAATAAATAAGACTTTTGCTTTACACTTATACTGGAGTGCCGGTGTCCCTGTTTTCTACACCAGCAATTCTGTCGCTGGCAAAAATTCAGAAGCGACATGATCGCAAAAATATGCAGGGAAAACACTATCACTGGCTTTCTGCCCAGGGACTGAATCCAAAAGGCCTGTACATTAACAAATCAATGGACAAATCAAAATATGATGTCATTACTCCTCACCTAATTCATGCCATTATGCATCTGATTGGAATATCCTAATATTCTAACAGTACATAAAAGTAAATTACCGGCACACACTTGAAGTGTTTTTAAAGTATTGATATGTTTATTCAATACCCAATGTCACTTACTGTCTATGTGCTAACGTTTCGGGTCCGCACAAGGATCCTGCACAGGGATCCTTCATCAGAGCGACAGTCGCTCTGATGAAGGATCCCTGTGCGGACCCGAAACGTTAGCACATAGACAGTAAGTGACATTGGGTATTGAATAAACATATCAATACTTTAAAAACACTTCAAGTGTTTTGCACGGCACCATCCGTGTGGTCACCTGGGCACCACAAATACCTTGTGGTTTTGAGACCGTGGCAGTGCGAATGGGATTTGGACTTTTTTCTAATATTCTAACAGACTTCTATATACAAGTATTTTGCTCTTGCTTAAATTAGAAATCCTAAAACTCGATAGACAAATTCCACCGACTACACTACAGATATAGTTTTTACTGAAATCCTTACATCTTACTAAATCATAACATTTAAAATCATAGTTCAGCTTTTGCAAAATAAATAAATAAACATTAGTGAAAGAAAAAATGCATTTATTGTTTTTTTTTGTCTTCAGTCCGTAAAGCATTGCAACATCAATTAGTGGATTGTGGGTGCAATGCTCTGACTCCTGGAGACTCTACCCCCCCCCCCCCCCCCCGCCCCAGGAATGGGTGAGGCACATTCTACCACG
>NW_017306342.1:1759625-1766386 GCF_000935625.1 Nanorana parkeri
CCCCCCCATTCCTTCTCTGTACGGAGGTAAGGACTTTCAGCTAAGGAAATAATGACATCTACAGGTATAGCTACAGGTATAATGACATCACCACACTTGAACTCCATTCTGAACAACATTTCTCCAAATGCTTTTCCTGGTCTTTCCCACAGGCAATCAGGCACTAAATATGAAATCGGGGCCATCATGGCTCCCAGGAACAATAAACCAACATGGACTTGACAGTCAATTTCTTTACTGCTCAGTGCCTATCAACAGGAGCACCAACTAGAGCTGTAAATCTCACAGACTGCTTTGTGACAAATAGTTGTAAACAGCTGTAACTGTATTTTAGGTTCCTAATGTCAACTTTCTTCTCTGTTGAAGCTGATAAAGTACAGATCGTGTTTGATCAGCTTCTTGCTTGGCCTCTGTGGTTCTGGAATGACAGCTCTGAAAATGTAAGTGATAAATTCTTCATCACTTCCAGGTTCATTCACAGGAGTGGAGATCAGCAAACGCATGTTAACTGGGCTCCCTCCCCTCTTGCCACCAACACCCATAATGGCTGTCTCAGGCCTGCAGAATGATACAAGGAGGCAGGAAGGTCAGGTGGGTAGCGCTGTTTCTGGAACCAATGGAAGTTGAAGGCAGAGAGTCGGCTTGTATAGACTGCTATAGCAGCCGGCAGTGTGTTTAAAGCCAGTGCTGCTGCTGACATAAGCCTTACATCAGTGGCAGCAAAAGGATTAAGCAATAGTAACTGCTTGCAGTCCATCCATTGTAAAAAATGGACGGATGGCAAGCTCCCATTGGCGGGGCGCCGTAAATGAACTGATTTTTTTTTCTGCTCGCACGTGCCCCCCTAGTGCGTGCGCACGGCCAGAACAAACCTGTCAAAAGTAAACAGCTGTTACCAGTTGCTACACATACAAGCGATCGGTGGCTCTATAGCCGTCCGATCGCTTGTACACGCTGCCCTCTGCAACCCCCTCCTGCAGTGACGCGCCACCCTGCACCTTCACCTTCAATCCCAGGCTCCGCTGTCCCCTCGGCGGCCCGGGACAATGTTAAGGTTTGACATGTTTGGTGTCTATTTACCTGACGTGACCCCGTCTTTTATATTTTACCAAAAAATTGGGTAATAAATCTGTTATAATTTAATATAGGGGAAACAGTTTTCTTTTTCAAACTTTTCGGTAATTTTTCCTTAATATAATAAAAAAAACCCCAGTGGTGATTAAATACCACCAAAAGAAAGCGCGATGTGTCCCCATAAAATGGTATAAAATTAATTTCAGTACAGCGTTGCATGGCGGAATAAATATCAGTCAAAGTACCGCAGCGCTGAATACTGAAAAATGGCCTGGCCAGGAAGGGGGTTTAACACCCCGGTCAGCAAGTGGCTAATATTAGGGATGAGTTTAGGTTCAGACTGAACCCAGTCCTAAGCTGAGCTCCTCCATACCCAGAGGGAAGCTGCTTTCATTGCCATCCAATCAGCTGCAGCTGGGGGCAGGATGCTGTGATGTCATTGACTATTTGGCCATAGAAGGTCAATTATGTCACCACTAGCATTCCGCCCCTTTGTTTCTGTGCAGCTGCGGGCCGTGGAATACCTCTGCCCATAGCCGATTGGGCGGGTGGACCCATCTCCTTTCTGGGTTTGGAGAAACTCAGGTTCAGACAGGGTTTGGCCCTAACCTGAGCTTATTCCCAATGAACATAAGCTGACTGTTGTAAGCTTCCCCAGCAGTGCTGGGTATGTATGGTTTGTCCCAACCTCTGTAATTGCCACTTTTGGCAGACAGCTTGGTTTTGCAAGAAAATATGGAGAAAAATATGAAGGCATGAAAAAAAACCGATATTAATATTACAGGTTTTCTTCCCCACACAGTTACCAAACAGCTTCAAACAGCTGTATGCAGTTTATTTATTTATTTATTACAGGAATTTATATAGTGCAGACAATTTACGCAGCGCTTTACATAGAGCACATTCACATCAGTCCCAGCCCTCAAGGAGCTTACAATCTAAGATCCCTATCTCACATGCATACATACAGGGACAATTTAGAGAGGAGCCAAATAACCTACCAGCATGTCTTTGGAGTGTGGGAAATGCACGGGAACGCACTGGACTGCACCTGAAAGCCCATTTTAAGCTAAAAAAGTGCATTGGAATGCGTCAAAAACGCATAAAAAATACTGCAAACAGCACACTGCAAAAAAACACGATTGTTGAAACGCATCTAGATCTTGTCCACACATGGAGTGAACAAGCCCTATGAAGACTTTACTATGCTACATATTGGAATGTTATGTTTGCTTACTTTGCAGAACTTTTAAATTGAACACTGATGTGGTGGATGGACATTAGAGGACTGCACTTTTGTTCATTTCTGTTATATATTAATGGCAACATACAGTATATATTTTTTCATATGATATATTGAATTGTGAAATGAAAGTTGTTTTCTGTGGAACAGCTCAGATTGTGCATTGCTTGCAGTCTAGCTGTGTACAGCTGCCCATGGGCGCATTCACTGGCAATAGATGAGCATTGAAAGCATTAATAGAAGAGAAATAACAAGCAAATTAAACTGCAAACTTTCAGGTGAAGTTCCTATTTAAGTTGCCGAACTAATCTGCCTTCCAAATGAGACTATGGTATATATTTCCTTTACATTGTCAGGCAATGGGTGACTTAAAGCCCAACACCAAGCATTTTTATAGAGTGGGATAGAATCCTGTCTGTGTCCTCACTGGAGAGATTCCCCCTTATGTCTGTAGCACCACAATGGGGGGGGGGGGGGGGGGGTAGTGGGGGGGTAGCTGTTACTATGAAAGCAAAATACAGGCATAAATAAAAAGATATATCACTTGGCCACTCTACTAAGCAAAGGTGTTTTTTTTTCTAGTAATCTCTGCCCCCATTGAAGAGATTTCCCATAATTCCCTGTCATTGTGACTCTTGTTAATGGGAATGAAAGGGAATCTCCCCCCAGTACACAGCAATAAACTTCTGCTTGAAGTTGGCCTTTAAATTAGCAATCTCCATGCAAAGGATTAGGCTGGCCATTAATGTGGCTGATTTTCAGAACTGCTTGAGACAATCAGGCCATACAGAGGTGTGATAACCATCAATTCTGATTCTGATCATCATACTGACCATTACACAAATAGACATTGGAAACTCTTTGCATCTAATAGTGAATCCAAAATGTGCAACATATATCCGTAGGATAAATGGGGACAATGAGTCAGAATTACTTGGCAGTGCAGGAGGTATTAGAAAATGAATTGATATCCCACAGCCTGTTCTCAGGGCTAATTGCATACTTCCCATTTACTGGGTCAACAATCTTGTACCTTGTATAAGGGGCATTTTTTCTTTCTACTGACCACCAATGTAAGGAAACATTCTTCCTCCTACTGACCACCAATGTAAAGGAGCATTCTTCCTTATACTGACCACCAATGTAAGGGAGAATTCTGCCTCCTACTGACAACCAATGTAAGGGAGAATTATTCCTCATACTGACAACCAATGTAAGGGAGCATTATTCTCTCCTGACCACTCAGCTAAGGGGACATTTGTCTTTCTACTGTCCACCAACATAATAAAGCATTCTTCCATTTATTAACCACTGATGTAAGGGGGAATGTATCCTTCTGCTGACCACCAACATAAGGAAGCATTCTTCCTTCTACTGACCACCCAGGTAAGGGGACATTCTTACTTCTACTGACTGCCAACATAAGGGAGCATTCTTCCTTCTACTGACCACCCAGGTAAGTGGACATATTTCTACTGACTACCAACATAAGCTAGCATGCTTCTTTCTACTGACCACCCAGGTAAGGGGACATTCTTCCTCCTACTGATCACCAATGTAAGGGATAATTCTTCCTCCTACTGACTACCAATGTAAGGGAGCATTATTCTCTCCTGACCAACCAGGTAAGGGGACATTTGTCTTTCTACTGGCCACCAACGTAAGAAAGCATTCTTCCATTTATTAACCACTGATGTAAGGGGGAAAATATCCTTCTGCTGACCACCAACATAAGGGAGAATACTTTCTCCTACTGACCACCAACATAAGGAAGCATTCTTCCTTCTACTGACCACCCAGGTAAGTGGACATTCTTATTTCTACTGACTACCAACATAAGCTAGCATGCTTCTACCGACATCCAGTGTATTGAAGAATTCTTCCTTTTGCTGACCACCAACATAAGGGAGCATTCTTTCTCCTGACCAGCAATGTAAAGCGCCACTCTTCCTTCTACTGACTACTAATGTGAGGGGGGATTTGTCTTCATACTGATCATGATCTAAGGAGGCATTCTTCCTCTTAGTGGCCACCAATGTGGGGGAGCATTCTTCGTTCAACTGACCACCCATGTAAGGGAACATTCTTCCACCTACTGATTAACAACCTAAGAGAGCATTCTTCTACCTAATGACCACCAACATAAGGGGCTGTTAGGGCCACACCCCCTGCCAGGTGATGTAGGCTTACCCGAGGTGCGGTGTCTAAGTACCAGCCAGTTTTCACCAAAACCTCCGATAGTGGAGATGGGTTTCGCTGCATTCTGGCACCAAGTCTCGATCCTCAGGATCGCCCTGCCAAGGCAAGGGTGAGGACAGGAAGGTTATGATGCACAGATAGTAGTTAGGGCAGTAGAGCAGATTATAGTCAGGATCAGGCAGATGTCTTGGCAGGCAATAAGCAGAGAGTGGTCAGGCAGTCTGGGTAAGCAACCAGTAAGCAGTAGTAGACAAAACAGGAAGGGAGAGTGTAGTGGTCTAATGACCACTTATATAAGGGCACATTATTGCCTTGCATTGACTACCAATATAAAGTTATTTTCCTACGGACCACATACAAAATTAAACATTCTTCCTTCTACTGACCACCAAGGTAAGGGAGAATACTTCTCCCTACCAACCACCAGTGCAAGGGGGCATTCTTCTTTCTGTTGACCACCAATGTAAAGGGGCATTCTTCCTCACCCTAACCATCAATGCAAGGGATCATTCTTTGCCCTACTGGCTAGTGGCCACTAAAGGTGGCATTAAAAACAAAATGTGTTATGGTAGGAAATAATATATGCTGTAGCTCAGGGCCTGTGTCACATATCTGTGATAATTAGGATGTTATTCAATGGTGTTTTTTTTTTCTTTGGCAAGGGAGCCTGATACAAAGTTTGCTATGGGGCCTTGTGAGTTCTAGTTACACACCTGAGACCCAGAGTGGGTAATTTGGAAGTAAACAGTACACTCGACACAGTACAACGAAGACCCTACCGTATTGCTCTGGCAATTACAAAGGCAACCTGGGACCTTTTATTGCACATTGCATTGGCTGTTCGCAATATGATGTGTGGACAGCTGTGTGCCACAGCCATGTTGGCTTTGCAGAAATTGGGCCCTGCTTCTGAAACATTGCTCATCCATGACAAACCTTACCTGTGATCTCTTGATACCAGAACATTTCATTATAAACGGGCCGTTTGTATTCCAGATGTTCTTCTGAAACCATTTCAGAATGTTTTGTAGATTAAAATGCATTAATTTTCTATGTGTGTCTGGCTGAGATAAATCAGCATGGAGGCTCATCATCATTTGAGATATAATTTTGATAATTATAAAATGACAGCAAGTGGTGCATTTTCAGACCTACCTCCCCTACGTTTTCTGCTGTTTTCTTGTATGTGGCAGGCAATATAGGAAATGAGTGATTTTGGTATGAACAACCCATAGTGACCATATTTATAGCTAATTTAATGCATAAGGGTATTGTAAAAGATATTGACAGCATTGACCGCTTACTCCCAAAGGCTTTATATTAAACATTTCACAGACATCTTAGAGATTATTTTTTTATGTTATTTGAAGCACAAAACCCCCAAAAAGCAGCTAAATACACAGTTTGAATACAAATATGTGAACATTTTTACATTTGCTATTCTTCTCTGTCAGGCTTGTGTACCAGCCACTCCTTGTACACTGCATAGCCAGGTTAGTGACCTTGCTTTTCCCACTGTAGTTTAGTAATACAGCTTGGTCAATGACCCTCTCTCAGCCTGACAAGGGGACAATGATGTAGTAACAGCATATCGATGAGTTTATCGCAATGCTCTTGTTCCCTGTAACCAGGTTTCAAGTGCTAGACTGACAGCACTATGCACTATGCCTGGCTGCCTGACAGGGCTGCCCTCGGGGTGCTCCAAGAGGGGTGCAGTGCCACAAATGAGGGGAGGTATATGAAGTTCATCTTTAAAGTAACAACAAGCACACTTTTAGAAATGTTTAGTAATGACAATATACAAACACATACCATATTTCTAGATAATTGCAGGCTCTGTATTCTTTGCATTCCTTATTTCTCTTTTCTTCCCCAGTCTTCTGGCAGTGGCCATGTTTACTAAGGGCAGATTACTACCATAGCTCTCCATTTACTTGCTGGATTTCTAACACATGTGACTAGGACATGTGACCATGCACATTATCTCAGGGGAGGAAAATGCCTTTCCCTGAGATCTCATGCGATTACATATGAGATTTCCCAGCAATGCTCTGCTGATGACAAGGCAATCCCAGTGTGCATTGCCTTGCCAAACTGAAGTCATTTTGCTATTTCAACAGGGGCGGTATCCAGTGGCCGGCGGGCCCCGTCTCTGCTCCGGGAGTGTCAGATCATCCGTCATCGGATGTTCAGATCGGTATCCTGCGGCGCAGAGATGGGGGGGTGGGGGGGCCACCGGCCGCAG
>NW_017306342.1:1768032-1768568 GCF_000935625.1 Nanorana parkeri
GAGCCCGAACATAGCACAGAGATGATGGGGCCCCCCTTCCACCGTCTACTGAGTGAGGAGGCAGCCAGGGAATGAAGAAGAGGCCTGCACGCACATCATGGGCAGCCATGGGGCCTCGGCCGGCTGTGGGGACCCAGCAAGCAGCTGCCTGAGCACACAGACACTGTTTTGTTTTTTTCCTGGTGAGTCCCCCACCAGGAAACAGTTGAAGACAGATACTTACCTTACCAAATACTTACCTGTGTGTCCGCCGCTCGCTCATGTATGAAGATCTGATGCTTCTCGAGCAGCCGTGCAAGATGATGGGGCGTGCGCATGCGCAGTAGAGATCTTTGGTGGGAAAAGAGGAGAGACACAGTGGGGCTGAATGCACGCAGCCGTGAGCGTCCACATCAGACAGGCAAGAAGAGACAGGAGTCTGCGGTGGATCAGAGACTGGCACCAGCGCTGGGGGGGATTGCTGAATACAAGTGGAAGGAAGAAGATGATCAGATCAAGAGGCATAATTTCAGTTCTTACAGCAGCATGGGAGGGGG
>NW_017306342.1:1768699-1838216 GCF_000935625.1 Nanorana parkeri
GGGGTATTTGTGACCTTAAGGTCACTTTGAGGCTTTGTAATGAACAGTCTAGGAAAATTCAGCAATGGCACCTCAATTTTTTAGGCACACAACATGGAAGTTGCCTTTACTTCTGAAAATGCCATTTGCCTGGCTATTATGCTGACTTTCATACTTTCTTGCTTTAATACTTTCTTAGTAAAGTAGCAGATCAGAAAAGTCAGAGGCAGATCTGAACTCCATTTCTGCATACTTGTTCTGGATTAGTGACTCAAAGGGGTGCATTTATAAAAGTTTGCCATACACACAGCACTAGTGCTCCTAGATGGTGCTGATGAATATATTTCCTATACTCATCACCACCATCTAGGGCCACTAGTGCCATGTGAACATAGCCTGGCGGAACTTTTATAAATTAACCCCAAAGTATTAAAGGTAGAGGGTTGGCTTCACAGGCAGACAACTAGTATTTTCAGAAAGAGTCAGCGATGGCAGCTCCCATGTGTATTTTAGATAAAGGTTGCTTTCACTAATTTGGCTGTGCACAAGGATGACTAAATCTGACACTTTGCACTTGAGTTGATTTTCTAAAGTGTATGGGGAGAATAGAAGAAGCAATACAATGACAGCATACACTCTAAGAGGAAGTCATAATATCTCTGTTTAACCCTTCTTCTATCTAAACGTGTATCTATCTGCATTAAAATCCATCAAATACTATTGAATACGGTGAAAAATGACCTCATAATCAGTCTAGGTCTGGTAGACTTAGGCAAAGCTCTCGGTCTACTGAATATTCCAGCGCCCTCTACTGTATTCTTTATAGGAATATATGGAGAACACAGGCAGGTGACACATAGCTCTGCTTCTAATCCACTAGAATAGTATAGCAGCTCCCCAGCCAAGTCATTTAGGCCCCTTACAGCAGAATAGACCTGTCAGCAGTCTGAGCCACGTTTATACCATCCGAAAGAGAAAATCCATTCTCAGTGGAGTTGCTGTATATTTTTTGCTTCCAGATAATCTTAGAGGTAACACTTTGATTTATTATATAATATATTTTAGCATTTATTTCAGAAAACCTGCTCCATTCCTTCCCAAGCACCTCCTGCTAGTGGTACGGTATGAGTTAAGCATAGTCTTCGTACCCTTTTTAGCATTTTATCTAAGAAGACCACACAGAATAGGCAGAATACCTTGGAGCACAGATTTGTATCTCTTCTCAGAGTCTGTGGCTGCAGAGAAACCTATTAGATTTCCTTTACACATTTATTAGGAATTCAACACATTTCACGGTAAAACAACTGTGAGAATGACTCAGACTCAGCTAAAATTGTCATTAACCTTCTGAAAATGAGGCAGCAGTGTAATTCCTCTAGTATGGACGGTGTAGGATACATGTTTAGCTGGATAAACAGCAGCTTGAAGCTTTGATGTGCGATATGCTGAACGAAAGGCGGAAACTGACGTTTTACTCACCGGTTTAATATCCACTATTCCCAGTGGTGTTAACTCCTTCAAAGTAATCATATTAACACTGCTTTGCTGTGTACACAGTGTATAAATATTTCAGTGGTCTCTTCAAAGCGCTTAATGCATTTTCTTTTATACTAATAAAACAGATAAGTGTGCGGATTACAAGATTCACATAATCATTTCACCCTATTCAGTGTTAAAGAAGTGGACTTCACTTTGCACTTCCAAGGTCTGGGGCTTAGTCATCCTTCCATTTCAATGCTGAGTAATTTAAAGGAAATTATTGCATAGAGAAAAATGGAGGCTGCTATTTGGCAAATGCTATCAAGTCGACTCTATGACTTCAGATGTGCAGATATCTGTGCCTTTTTGCAGGTGAAATTTGTGGGTCAAAATAGCAATGGACAAGGTAAGAAAATGCTGAATCCTTATTTTCATCATTTTAAATACTCGAGTTACAAGTCAGTAGAGATTTGTGCTTCTGAGGGGCCTCTTCAGGAGAGGGGAGTGAATATTGAACAATGGAGTTACAAGTCACTTCTGATCTCTGCATCTGAGAGGTCTCTTCAGGAGAAGGGGAGCAGATATTGAGCACTGGAGTTACAGTTCACTAGAGATTTGTGCATCTGAGAGGTCCTTTCCAGAGCAGGAGAGCAGATATTTAACATTGGAGTTACAAGTCAGTACAGATCTATGCATCTGTGGGGTCTCTTCGGGATAGGGGGAGCAGATATTTAACACTGGAGTTACAGGTCACTAGAGATCTGTGTACATGTGGGGTCTTCTTTAGGAGAGTGTGAGCAGATATTAAACACTAGAGTTACAAGTCACTCCAGCTATGTCACTTAAGATCAGACATACAGACTTTCACCCATTTAACATGGTCTCCAAGACTGCAGGTAGTGATGAGTGGTTATAATTTCTTTATCGATTTATTAAATTATTTCTTATATTATTTCTTTTCAGAAGGACATCTATCATTTTACAAATGTGAAACCTGCTGTAGAAATTGCTGATGAAAATGGAGGGTACATAGAGCTCGCTGGCTCAGGGCCATATTACCCACTAGGCAAACAAGACAACAGCACTGAGTCCAGCCACCCATGTCTAAAATTACAAAATTGCTATTCCCTTTGCTCCTTGTTGTCTTTCAATATCCTTCCACTATGTAGTCAGCAGCAATGTGTCCTATTTCTTCGTCTGACCTCTGCACGGCTTTCAAAGCTATCACTTACCCTAGTGTTATGTGCATGCTTCTTGCTGTGCCATGGAGAGAGGAAACTAAGCACTAGATAAGTGGTGGTCAAGTTTCTTGATGCAGGGGGCCTCAACTGTGACCACTGGCATCACCAAAGGACCAAACGTCATATTCAGTGAAGGAGACAGTCAAAGACTGGAGACATACCACATGAGACTGATAGAGGCCACTGCTATTTCAGCCCCTTTGCATATTAATGCTACCACATTTGTGCGTTCTACAGAACCTTAAAAATTACTTGCGTCACATTTGTTATTTCTCCCAGCACGATCCATTATAAGAGATAAAAGAAAGAAAAAAAACAACAACTAAAAGGCATAGATAGCACAGAAAAAAGTAACATAATATGAAATACATAAACCAAGCATTTAGCTATTAGAACTCAGTTTAAAGAATATTATTCCTTCATGGGCCCGAATAAGCACCTAGCAAGGCAAACACATACTATCTGCATACTAACTGCCAAAGGGCTGCATGTGGCCCCAGGCTACAGGTTGGGCAAAACGGGCCTACAAGCTGGCCAGCACAGGTAAACGGACTGCAGGCTCCTCATCTGAGATCAGAAATGCAACTTGAAAAGTTTCACCCACTTGTAACTGATGTGGGTAGGGGATGAAGGGAGCAAGAGATGATATACTGTCCTGTTCTTACTTTACACTCCTTGCCCAGCATTGTCTCCTGTTGTCTATGGGAGCTGACATTGCTGATCTTACCTCTGAGAATGCCAGTTTAATATTTATTATACTGATACCAGCCCTTTAATGCTTTCTGTGTCTACGTCTAGGTAAGGAATTTTGCCACTTTTCTGATACTATTCGCAGTATGACTGCTCCATGTTTGTGACTTAAAATAATCTAACTTTGGGAAACCCATGTTTCCCTTCCAGGTTACTCCTGCACCAAATTGTTCTGACGGAGGTCGATCAAACTCGCCCCTATTATGCAAGCTCTCGCTTCTACAGGTCTGCAACCCCTGTCCTCACTGGTTGGGAATGAGAGATGTCTGCCTGGTGGTTGGCTTTAATATTTTCAATTACGAGATTCCTATTTATGTTTGCAGAAAATATCAGACCTCCATCAGGATCTATCTCTATTTGAATCTTTGTGCACCCAGATGTCAGCCCCCACTCACCTTGTATCTGTTCTCTATCAAATATTATTGTCACAGTAAAATCCAGGATTCCCCCTTTACTTGACCGTGTGGAAGGATGTTCCCTCACTGCTGATGACAAATCTAAAGCTTGCATTTTATTTCACAAATCATCCATTGCCTGTACTGCACAGGAAAGGAGCTTTAAAATACTCACTAAATGGTATCGCTGTCCGCACACACTTCATAAGATTTTCCTGAACTACCCTGCCATTTGTTGGCGTTGCCACTCTGCGATCGGCACGATGTCACATATTTTGTGGGACTGGCCAAAAATAGTACCCTTCTGGGAGATGGTCTTCGATACATACCAAAGAGTGACTTTCTCTGTTCCTTCACGTACTGCTCAAGTGGCCTTGTTTTCCAACCCCTCTTTGGAGAGTTTAGTGATGGCAGTCCTGGTGGTTCTCTGGGCACCATCTATCTACATCCTCTCAGTCACTTACCTCACCTGCAGTATATCATGTATGGCTGATCCTTTTCCCTTCTCTTTCTTCTACTCTCTTATTCTTCTCCTTCGATCCTCCTATCTCTCTTTATTCTTTCCTTTTACCTCTCTCTACCTTCCTTTACCTCAAATTCAATTGACACTCTCTAATGTGTTTTCCTGGCCTACAGGTGGAAGTCCCCATCCCATGGCCCTAAGGGATACTGAGTGAGGTGTAGATCAGTCTGTGGTATGGGTTCCGTGGCTCCTAACCTTCTCTCTGGGCACCTATTCCCATTGATGGTCTTAATAAATACATTTCACCCATTGTGACATTTTATCTGAAGCTTCTGTATTCAGTGAAAGGATCCCCTGGTTTTTATTGTATCTTACTTTTCTCAGTACTTGTACTGAGTACTTTCTCAGTTACATTCCTGAATTCTTCACATGTACTGTGTTTTGCAGTATTGGAAAGTGTTCTTTACTTATCAATCTGTTCTGTGACTTGTTTTCTCTCAAAAAAAATTCTAATATTTAACAATATCTAAGCCAGGCAATGGGAATTTTCAAAAGAAAGCCAACAATGGCAGCCCCCATACTTTTCTCATAACAGTCACTTCAACTAGCACTTCAGGGTTTGGTCACTACCTTAGGAATGCAATGAGTTGAGCTGCCTTTGTGGGCGTTCCTAGGTAGTGGTTTAGACATGTATACTGCAGGTTTCTGGAACAGCCAGCTATAAAGTGAAGTAAGCATCAGATGTAAATTAGATAGCCACCTTGTGTGGGATTCACAATTAATCTGACTGCTGTCTATGCTTAGCTAAAAAGGATAAGTGTGGACCAAAATAAAAATGGGTGTGTTTCCATTTTCATGCCTAAATGTATTTTTCCTACAATTTATTATAGTATATAGCATGGAATAAACCAATTGATGCATTTTAATCTCATCAAGACCTTTTAAATCCCCACACAGTGTCATACTTGTACCCTTTCATTTCTGATTTCCTTCCTGTCGAGTACATCCATTGTTCAGGTTGGAATGGTTCTTGTGACATCTAATGGGATACATTCAGACTCAGCTGGAGTACTTCTCAGATATCCACTGCCAATTTAGAGTTAAAAATTATTGGAGTTCTAAATTACCCCTTAATTACAAAGCAGGTTTATTTTTTCAGCAAAAAGGAACATTCTGTTACAAGATAAGTATAGAGCGAGGTTTGGCACAGGCTGCATGGCGCTGCAGGTAACCGTGAGCGTTAGAATAGAACACATATCAATTATAAGATGCTAAAGACATATATAGAGAACAAGTCAGCATGGAGGAGGTCACTTTGTGGCACGTCAACAGAAACTGTATTATTGTTCAAAGGAATGTTTTGCTTTTATTCCTGTTGCTGGGAAAAAGATTGGACCTACCTTAAGTTTCCCCCTAACCAGTGGCGGACCTAAGGAACAAAAGGCCCTGGTGCAAGATTTTTTTTTTGCCCCCCCCCCCCTCAAAAAAAAAAAAACCACAAACACAGTGCTCGGCCGGCTGTCACTTTCTCTCCTCCCCGCTGGGACACAGAGCAGCGCCCAGCGGGGGAAAAAGAAAGCACGGATGCACCGCTGTATCAGCAGAAAAACTGCACTTTTGGCATTTAGCCAAAAGTGCAATTTCCGGCCAATATGTTTTGGCGTCCGATATATTGGTGCAACCCTAATATTTACAGCAATGCAGAATGGCACAGGCTATAGAGAACTACACATCCCAGCAATACTTTATATAACAATAGCATTTCTGTATAAAGTACTGCTGAGATTTGTAGTCCTCTATAGAGGGTGCCATTCTGCATTGCTGCAATAGTACTTTATACAACATTAGGCTACAAATAATAAATATTTTAATGAATTATTTACCCTCACCTGTTCTGGATGGCCTTCTGTCTTCACCTGTTTCCTATGTTTTTTCTGTTTGCTGGGTCCTCACTGCCGTCCGAGGCCCCAAGATGTGCCTGCAGGGCTGTCTTCAGTGCCTCCTTGTTCCGCGGCTCCCTCCTCACAGCGGCCGGCCAGCCCCATACTATCTCAGCCAGCGGGCAGGCCCCCCCATTTCAGTGCGTCGCGGCCCCCCCCCCATTTTGGATGGTCAGATGTTAAGATCAGTATCCGGCGGCTGGACGCGCTGGGACTGTGCCAAATTGCCAGAAGTTCATGATTTTTTAATTGGGAGACACGATCCCTCCGATGACAGAGTCTCCTCCACCAACATAGTGCAGAGGACCTCTTCCCAGCCTGACATCTATTGAGAGGATCTTCTAGGAGACCAGAAGGAAGGACTCCCCCCAACTCCAGAGCCCAATTCCTAAGCCAACAGGCCAGAGACAACCTGGCCTTCACTGCTGGATAAATCAGTCCGTCCAAAGACTGGAGTGACTTGTCCCAGGACAACAGGATATTGTGTTGTAGGTGTGTGGAGTGGACTGGGCAAATGGAGCTGCTCTGTAGGAGGTCACCATCAACCCAAAGACTCTTATGCAGAAGAGACGTGATGGTGATTTCTGGACTGAAGAGACTGAGTCATTTTAGATGTATAGAGACCAGCTCAGTAACAGAAATCTTGATTGAAGAAAAAGTGGTAAATAGCAACAAAGTTAGCCTTTTCCCAGCAGAGTAGAGAAGTGTCCTCCTTGCACAGGGGTAGGCAACCTCGGCTCTCCAGCTGTGCTGAAACTACAAATCCCATACGGCATTGCAAGCCACAGGCATGACTCCCAGAGGCAGAAGCATTATGGGATTTGTAGTTTCAGCACAGCTGGAGAGCCAAGGTCGCCTACCCCTGTCCTAGGACAATAGCAAACTGTGGCATGCTGGGAGTAGGAGCGGTTATACTTGGTTGTCCCAATCTTCCTGCAAGCAACAGTATAACCCAACAGTCTCTGAATACCTCTGTCCCTCAATGGATGAGAAAGAAAATACAGTTATCCAGAGCAACCAATCAGATCTCAGGTTATTGTTAGAAAAGTAGTGTGAAATTCTTATTGGTTGCTATGCTTTACATCTCTGCCTTGCCAAATAACCCTGAAAATGTAAACCTCAGTTCCACTCCACTTTATAGAATATTCTCTGTTCATTCCTTACAGTATGTGCCAGCTATGCTGCCCTATTTGCATACATAAATATTCATGAGTGTGACTATTTGACTCACAAAAGCTTTCTTGCTGTGGTTGTGAGTACCTATGACATTACCCATTTTCTAGTATTCAGCACAGGATTTGCGATTGGCTCCAAATACTCCTATAAAATGAGGATCACAGAAGCGTGGGTGAACCAGACATTAGATGGTGGACAGATGAGGTTATAAAACAGCTTTCCATAAACATGAACAATTGTGTTAGCTAAAATAGCATGTTTATACACTGAGCAAACACCTATATAAGCACTGGCCTTATATCAGAAAAACAATAGCAATTGCCAAGAAAAAAACACTCTAATATAATTCCTGCGATTGGTCAGTAAAATGGTGTCTGCAAAAGGTGCAGTGTGAAAGTATGACATACAGTCATCTTATGCCTAGGAGTAGTCTCACAATACACCTACACATCCGTGGAATAATGTACATGCAATTGTATAAGGAAGTGACACACGCTGTGTGTGATGCTTGCTAAACAAAGAATTTAGCTTTCGCTTGTAGTACACCGATAGCCTTTTCAATATTGCATGATAGGTAATAATTGTTAGGTGTGCTAAATATTTTACAACTGGCCCAGTTAGTCTAATAATTTCAGTGGATTTACATGACAAAAGCTGATGGCAGGTTTAAAGGCTTTTATTAGCATTACAGATTTTTTTTGCAATACTTTAGACTCATCTGGACTGCACAAGCAACCAGTGACGTTTATTAGGCGCTATGTTTGGCAATGCAGCCATTTCACCCGCGGTTCTATTTTACATTAAAAGTTCACATATTGCCTTTAAAGCAAAATATAAGTCATTCAATCAAACGAGAAATTCATTACTTAAATAAGACAAGCTGAGAAAAACCAAATCCTGAAATGAATGGGGTTTCCTACTGATGTATAATGCACACTTCTTTTTGTGCCGATTCTTCAGTTTTGCTATTCTTTTACTGATAAGTCCTGCAATATAAATGACCTGCTTCTTGCATCTCAACATTCAGCTTTGCCCCTGCCAGTTTCCTGGTCAGGTTAAATAATATTTATATATATATATATATATCTCTATCTCAAAGCTGAGAAAAAACTATCCTATCACACAAACAACAAAAATATAAGCCATAGACTGGTGCCCTTATAACTGATATAACTTTAGTGGGTGGATAAACCTAATAAAATAGATGCTTTAGGTCTAGCCCACACTTGGTGTGATCCACTTTTTTCAAAAAGTGTTACATCAAAACAAATGTCAAGTCAATAGCTTGATTGATAAAAATGAATGAAAAGATGATACAGCATCCCAAATATCTCTTTATTTGTAGCATTCATAACTACACATATTGAGGATATTTAGGTTAAGCGGGTTATACACCTGCAGGGATCAGGTTATTCAATTTAGAATAGAAGTGTATTTTTCAAAATCTACAAGGGTCATCAATTGAATGGAAGAATTGAATTTCCAGATAGTCCAGTAACCTACACAAGAGTCCTTTACGATCAAATGATGTCTAAAACTGCCTAATTGGCTGCCTATAGATGCACAGACCTTAGAAGAATGGTGGATGGTTAGAGGTCTTTTGACCCATTGGGTAGTCAGGACCTGACTACAGCCAGTACATGAGAAGATAGCAGCCTTTTCTATATGGAAATGATAAAGCCATGTTATCTAGGTATGCAGTTTCTGTATGGTATGTGTGAAGATGTGAGCAGCGACTATTCATTTTTTTTGTACACTGCAAACCTAGCTCTATAGTTCTGCTTCAACTGAGACAGTTTACCTTTTGGTAATACTCTATGTCCATTTGTAATAAACCGGTCTACATTTTAAGCTGTTAAAACTCCTGAGACACGTTCACAGATGGATGATGGGGGTTAGGTCTCAAGACCATAAAGTCTACATAAGTTACAAACAAACAAGTGGACACAAAGAGATATAGATAACAGCACGCATTGCTGGGTCCTTGCTCTTAGACAGAATTTTTATATGTATAATATTTCATATCTGAAAAGTTCATGTTAAATGAAATATACATTTAGAATGTTGCTGGTGGAGTAGGGATTACCTAGAGACAGATAACTATGACACAGTTGGCAAGCTTAAACACATATTGCAATATATGCAAACCAAGAATTAATATTTCGCATACAGAGATAGCTAGAAGTGTGCTCAAAAATATATAGCAGTGTGTATTGGGTTAACCGTGAAAAAAATAATACTGACTGAGTCAAATGCTTGAAAATCTACAAACAGAATGCAGAGTAAATTTAAAAAAAACTTGTGGGATGTGAGCAAAAATAAAACTGCAGGCTTAGGTCATTAGCCTGATTTCAAATGAAGTGACTCTATACTGGCTGAATGCATCAATATGTTTATGGGTTATTACAAGCTTGATTAGGACACCATACTGCTATATATCACAGAGGTTTCTGACACTTAGGTGCCCATACACTGCACGATTCTCGTACAAGAATCGCAGAAAATCCCGCGATCGTACGAGAATCGTGCAGTGTATGGAAGGCGTGCAACTGTTCCTACTGTAAGGTTGCACGACTTTTATATATCGAGCATGATGGAAAACCAGCCGAGAATCGTACGATTTTCGGCTGGTTTTTAACATGAACGAGAGATGACT
This sequence comes from Nanorana parkeri, assembly GCF_000935625.1. Classification (NCBI taxonomy): domain Eukaryota; kingdom Metazoa; phylum Chordata; class Amphibia; order Anura; family Dicroglossidae; genus Nanorana; species Nanorana parkeri. Next base: position 1,778,779 of record NW_017306342.1, read on the forward strand.
GCCGAACGGGCCGGTGTGCGCACGCGCACTGTCGTTCAGCATTGCAGTCATCGGAAGCCCGCCCCTCATGGGTATAAACATGCTATTTTAGCTAACACAATTGTCCAAGATGGGCAGATTGTAGGTTTTTTTAAGTACTTTACAACCCTCGCAAGACAAAAGTCTTGCGAGGGTTGTAAAGTGTATGGGCACCTTTAGAAGGGAATTTATCAAAACTGGAGCAGACAAAAAATGGAGCAACTGTGCTTGACATCCAATCAGGTTCTCTCTTCAGTTTGTTCAGTTAAGATTTGAAAATGAAAAAGAGAAGCTGATTGGTCGCCATGCACAGCTGCTCCAGTGTTTGTCTGCTTCAGTTTTGATAAATTCCCCTCTTAATGTTGTTATATATGGTGGACTTACAGATAGGCTACCATATGGCCAGCTTTAGAACACACGTTTAACTGCTTTTCTAAAGCTTTTCAAAGGATGTGGTAATGTATTTTGCATTCAAGGTAATAAAATATCTTAAGAAACAATAAGCAGTGGGTTTAAATCTGCTTAGAGGGCCCATAGACATCATATGGTGATCAGACATTAGGAAACCATCAAAGGATCCATCGCAAGAGTACCTCCAGAGTTCCTCAACCAATAAGCACATTCATAAGTATTCTTGTCCCCAACAATACTGCATGCGTATTCAACAGACAACTCATACCTCAGAAATAACACACAGGGACACTCCACAATGGGCTGAAAATACCCAGTCAAGTTCATGGTCTTGTCTGCAACAGGCAGGGGCACTCTTAACATTTGGCAGTCTGAGGCAGTAGCCTCAGGCGGCATCTCATTGGGGGGATGGCAGGTGTGTGTGTGCGTGCGGAGCACTGCCGACTAGCAGCAACCCCCCCCAACTGGCTGACAGCTAGACCACCCAACGCTTCCCACCAGCTTCTGCCTCCCGACCAGCTTTACCCACCGCTGCCCCCCCTTCTGGCCGACTCAGGCGGTGAATAAGGTAGGGATGGCCGCAGGCCACGTTGATTTATAGACTTGTAGTTATCTGGTATTGCCAGAATTGCTGGTGTCAAAAAAGGCATCTAATGGAACTTTAAATTATGAAAAAGGAACTAGAAATCTTCACAAATGCAAGCGTGTAATGTTTGGCATCCATCCGATTCCAGTAAAGCAATGCTTAGTTGAATGTTATAGGGATGGTGATAACTTGCCAACTAGCTGTTTTGCTCCAGTGCTTTGAGACTTAGTGTTATATTACATTAAAACTGTAGACACACCGTTATTCATCATTCATGAATATTAAGCATCCCAGTCACCACTCCTATATTCACTGCTCTCCTCATCATCATCATCTGAGTCAGCTGATGCTTTCTTCATCCTTTGCATGGCTGCCTTAATATTTCGCTCTAGTTCATTTTCAGGATCTTTAAACACGGCTTCTTTGCGTACTTTCCGAAGCTTTACTCCTTGTCTGATAGCTGTTAGTATACTGTCTCTTACATCAGTCGAGGTTTGTGGTTGCTCCACTTTTCGTAAAAGACTTTGACCTCTTTTTAATGAAGCCAGCACTTCATCCATGGAACCTGCAAAAACAATCAATTGTGTTCAGACATCTTATGTTTTCTCTGCTGCCCATTCTGTCTCTGCAAAACTACTGTACTGATTAGCTAGCATCTGCCCAGACTACTAAAGGGGTCACTCACTGACTGTTGGAGGTCTCAGCCTAAACCATTCTGTCAATTATTTTTTTGCAATAAAAAAAAATCATGATAGTTTACCAAACATTAGCTTACCAGAAAAGTCGAGCACTACCTTACTGACAACTTTTTCCAGGGTAATCACTCATGATAGAAATACCGGGGCTGCCACCACTGCCTTGTTTTTAAACATACATGCTTTAGAGCCTACATCCCTAGACCCGATTCATTACCAAGTGACTGGCCTGGTACAAGCATGTGCATTTAGGATGACCTGACATAAACATGCGTGTTTCAGATCAGTTACAATGACAACTCCTGACAGGATCCTCTAAAACAATGTAAAAAAACAAAGCAATGTAACACTGCATAAAAGCCAAATACTTAATTTACAATTTTTGGTTGATGGAGTTAAAACAATGGACCACTTTCTATTGGTGTGTTATCTGTACTTGAGTTCAGTTCTTGGGTCTTCACAGCTAATGTCACCATTAGCAGTGGTTTGCATTCTCACTGTAGAATTTGTTATATATTTTATATTATGGAGCATTCGAGAGGAGGTGCAGGGCTCCATCAAGGTGTTGAGGAACAGCGAAGTGTTCAAGGATAGAGTAAAGGTGCCCATACACCTTACGATTATCGGACAAAACTTTTCGTCCGATGATCGAATAGTCTTACGATTTTTGTACAGAAGCCCCATCCTGCCCCGAAGATTAATTTAGCCGTAATTAACGAAAAAGCACCTGGACGAAATGCGGTAATTGATTTGGCGTATTTTCGTTAGCGCAAGCGCAGTGTAGATTGTACGACTTTTGACGGACGGAAACGCCAGCAACCTTACGAAAATCGTACGATCTAGCAAAGTTACACTGCAATGCACACATACGATTATCGGATGAAAAGTCGATCGCATACGAAAATCGTCCGATAATCGTAAGGTGTATGGGCACCTTTAGGAAATATTGCACAGAGATGCCAGACTCCACCTACAACTAAATATCTCTTTTGGGTGGGCAGACCCTTCACATGCTCAATCCACCCAAAACTCATATTTCTGTATTGTGTAGATATTGGCAGGTAAATCACAAGCTGGCTCCTTCTACCTTTTAGGGACCCCAGCAACGAAAGTTTTACTCATGACATTTTAGCCCCATTCCCTGAGCCTTTAGGCTAGGTTCACACCTAGGCGACACCTCACCGCACGGCAATCGTGTACAATTCCGCGCGGATTGCCGCGCGGTCAGGAGTCGCCAAGGTGTGAACCGATCACGCTGTGGGTGATTATTTTCTAATGGCACCCCAGTTGCGCTGGGCAGATCGTGCGGGATTTCGCCCGTGCTTCCGAACACGATCGCAGCTAAAACAGCTGTGTGTCGTGTATCGCAGAAAAAAAAAAAAAAAAAAGGTACTTGTACCTTTTTTCTGCGATTGCCACACGGATGTCACCCCATTGAAATCAATGGGGCCGCGCGGAAATCGCTGCCTGTATTGTACAGGACCGCACAACACTGGGGATGCGCGCCCCGGGTGTAGTGCAGATGTGAACCAAGCCTTAGAAGGAATATAAGCGCCCTTGTGTAATTCCCGTTTCCGATTCATTATTGAGACTGATAGGTGAGTGAAGATTCATGGCAAGAGTGACTAAGCCAGAAACTTCAGGGGAAGACTCTATTGCTACCTTACTAAACAAACCAGTGGGTGACTCAACCTACCAATGTCCATACATTCCCTAAATATCAGTTCTGTATGGAATGACCCTTCAGTGTACTTTATTTGCTTCAATTCCAGTAACTAAATCTCAGTCTAGTCTTTCTTTCTTTTATCACAAACCTCATATGAAATTGTTAAGGATCCAAAAGGCAATTTCCTTAATATCAGATTTACATAGAAAATAGTTTTCTGGTTTGTTTTTGTATTATAAAGTAAGTACCACAGATTAAAGTAAAATACAGATTTTATCTTACCTATACATTGATTTGGATTTGTTTTTTGAGAACTGGGTGTGCTTTTTCTATCCCAATTTTCAACCTCCATCAGTTCAGGCTCTCTAGGGTTTAAAGTTGCTACTGAATGAGGTAATGGAGCTTGAACTGACAAAAGAGCACTCATTGGTGGTAGGGGAGGTGGTGGCGGCGGTGGAGGAGGTGGTGGTGGTGGTGGCAGCAGACGAGGAGGCACCGAAGGAGGTGGAAGAGTAGGCGGGGGCGGAACATTATTGCCTAGTTTAGTAATATCATTGCTTGGGGTCTCTTCAACATTTCCCTTCTTTACAAAGATCTGAACAGGGATATCTGCTGGATCTCTTCTGATCGTCTTTGTTACCCGGGAGGGATTTAAGTTCTCAGATTTTCTGGGGAGCCGAGGTTGTATTCGCAAGGTTTTTAGTACGACAGGAGATTCGTTCTTCTACAGCAAAAGACACACAAAGGAAAATGTTCCATTAACAAATACTTCCCTTGCATCATTTCACATTTATTTCCTTCTGTTTCAAGAGAACATGACTGCGCACAACTTGAAAACAGCAATTTAACACTCACATCTTTAAAGGATTTTAATCGCAGTAGCGTTTTTTGACGTTCCAGATCGACCCACTCCTTTTTCTTCCGCTGCTCTTCTTTATTCTTGTCTCTTTTCTGTCGTAACACAAAGAGAGCTGTTAAAGTGTCTCCCACACACAGTTTTAAACAGAAGCCTCTACTAGCACTATGGGTTGGCATGAAAACAAACTATAGTCATAGGCAGGGTACTCACCATCTGTATAGAATGATGGTGTTCTAGCCGTTTCTGCGTTTCCTGGTACTCCTTCAGTTTAAGCTCATGTGTTTCGTTGCACTGATCCTGAAATCAGGAGTAGAGAACACACAACAGTTAACATGCTATTGGTCCTGTAGTCCAATTTTAATGTAATCTCTAACATGGCAACCATTCAATCTTTTTCTAAAATAAAATAATATGATATGCCTTAAAAGAAACACACATCAAACCGCTGATTCTCCTGGTGGGTGGTGTGGGGCCACGGTTTAATTCCCAAAATTAATTTGATGTCTAGTAAGGAATTTAAGAACAGCACTCTTTACTAAGTTTGTGGTTAGAGATGAGCAAGTCATTTTCTACTGGTGATGTGTAAATTTTGAACCTAAAAGCCATTTAGGGCAAAGTAACCGTGTTTGTGCAAAGGCACCCCCTCCCCCTCCATTGAGACTCACCTTGCCAGCGCTGCCCTGTTGCCAGAGCAAGCAAAAATTCCAATTGCGCCTGTACCATGTGACAGTGCTCAGGTCTAGTAGCCCATCACTAGGCTCTAGCACTGTCAGGTGATGTCACCACACCCCCTAGCATCCGACACTAGGGATCTTAGTGCCAGTTGTGACAAAGGGCAGCTATACAATGCTGAGAATGCTTGTCAGTGGGTTGGTGGGGGGCCGTTTGCACAGACATTGCCACATAATTCTCTTTAGGGTCACGGGAGGACGTTAGTCCTCCCATGACCCAAAGCTCAGTATATAGCGGGCTATTGCGAGCTATATACTGAGCCTCCTGACGAGGTCGTGCAAAGACGTAACGTGCATAGGGCTGAGCATTTGACGTCACTCCTCTCAGCTGAGCCGGACGGATAGGAGTCTCTTTGCACCCATAGATTTGTACTGTGGTGTCCATTGGATATTTGTTTTATGCCTTTTGTCACCTGTGACATTATGTTATTTGCGAGCCGAGGAGGTCACCTGGTCTTCAGTCATACGGGCTTCCCTCCTATTAAGAAGGGAAACGCGCTTTTAGACCTAGTTCCTTGGATCTATCTCCCCAGGTGAGCAATGTTCCAATTTTGCATTCACTGGGTGGAGGTGAAGGTCTGTCAGGATTCTGTGGCAACTGCTCACTTGGAAGTTTGGATCTATCCAGTGGTGGATTATCCCCTGCATTTATTTGCACGATTTTTATTGCTGCACATTGGACTTTGTGTTTTTCACTTTGTTCACCTACTTTCATGTTTTGATATGCTTTTCTGTATATATTTTTAAAGCATATACTCATATATTTCATTATTCATCACATTTCACTTAATTGTACTTATTTAGCTCGGCATGATTGTCTTATATATTGAGAGCGCCACATCTAGGACGGATACCGACAATACTGTCGAGATCCACCCAGGTGGATGATCGACAACGGGCTCTGCCTATCTAGAGGCCGAGCCAGCTGTGCCTGCAGAGGGGAGGGGGGAATCCTCTCCCTTTAAGAGTGTAAGCCCTCAGGGGCAGGGCCCTCCTTACCATCTTGTCTTGAATTGTATTGCGATTGTAATTTCTTCCTTATATTGTAAAGCGATGCGCAAACTGTTGGCGCTATATGAATCCTGTATAATAATAATAATAATCCCTGCATGGAGCGGTGACTGAAAGTCTGCAGGGAGACGATCGGGAAGTGAGTGAGCAACGGTATGTGTTCGCTTACTTCATGATCGATAGAGTCAAAGTGTGACGGTTTCAATGTCACAGGTCGGCTCTAACTATGAGGAAGAGTGTAAATCACTCACCTCATAGTTCTCCTTTAAATGTATACAAGTAAAGGAATTAAAAAACACACACACAAGGACCCTACTAACATATAAAATATGAGTATGAGTATTACGAGTATCGAGTAAGAGTATTAAGCTTCATTCACACCTGTATCTTTAGGTGCAATTAGGGATTCCTGCATCAGGAACATGCGTATGCGATATTATTACATGCGGTTAGAAAACACTCTCCCTGAAAACACAATCATTGCATCCAGGGAGAGTGACTGATTCCTAACCAAATGTAATATCAAGTATCATTACATGCGGTGTGCAGGAGTTTACATGCAACTGCTGTCACCTAATCATTACCTTGAATGGGTGACAGCGGCCGCTTGTAAACACCAGATTAGGGATTCCTGATGCAGGAAAACGCAAGTTTCTGACACAGGAATCCCTAATCTCACCTAAACCTACAGATATGAATGTGGCCTTATTGTATGTATTGGGGTCCGTAGTACCATACCGAATATAGTTACATTTTATTTTAAAGTTTGAAATTTGTCGAGCGGCCCCCATGGGAGAAAAAATATTGTCTAGTGGCCCCCGAGGGAATTGAGTTTGAGACCCTTGATCTAGGACAACATAGCTGAAGTGGAAAAGGAGCTGAATTGGAGCATTTTTCCTGTTCAGCTATGTTGTCCTAGATTGTTCACATCTCCTGTCTTCTCCAAACTCTTCACCCTTTTGTGAATAACCCTGAATGTGCCCTGCAAGGTAGGGGAGTCTCACAACAACTACGGGAGGGTAAAAAGAATCAACTTGGTGCTTAGACCAGGACAAAAGAGATCACTGCTGAAGGGAAACATAGCCTGCACGAGCAAAAAAGTAGTCAATGCAGCACCAACAAAAAGAGCTGAAGAAAGGCAAGTGCCTGACAAGCACAAATATACCAACAACGTAACAAGGTTACCAAAACAGAACACCGAGCTGAAACCCCAGAAGAAACGGTTCTCAGAGGTAAGTGTGGACGTAAAAAAGGTCCACAAGAGGAGATCAACCAGTCTACCAAGTAAAGGCCCAAACCTTGCACTCCAAACCTTTGGAAAAAGGAAAATATTTACATTACTCCCCCCTCTCTAACCATTCTTGCTTTGTGGAATTTTTTCCTTCAATCAGGAACTCTGCCCTGCTTGATCTGGTCTATTTATAGCACCTGTTTTGCCATTTACTTGCCACCCCTTTCAATCCCTTTAAGGGTGTCTTCCGAGCACCGTACCCGATTTAGCAAGTCAGGGTTGGCAACCTCATTTTCTCCTAGTATCTATATCTTGAGGATGCATCTGCCAATCTTTAGGTACCCCGCTGTATCTTTGGCTCCTCCCACTGGCCTCCAACATCACTACAGGACACAGTCGTAACATGGGGAACGGCTGATTGTAGCACTGAGTTCATTGGGGAACCAAAAATCTGATATTCCTGAAGTGTTGGATTCTGCAGGATCTTTAGCTTGATATTTCTTTTCACTACTGCAAAAATCAGCAGCACAGACAGCAGGCGAGATGAGTAATCAATGTCTTCTTTGCAGGGAGCCATTTATGTACAGATTTTTTAGAAGAGACAGAACTGTTTTAAAGATAGGCAAGCCTTACAAGCAGTTCATTTCTATGACCAGGAGCTGCCTTTTCTTCCTAGGTGTTCAATGATTTAACATACACTCCAATTTATACACTGGGTTCAGGACAAAGAACAGTGCAAGTAAATAATGGCAGCCAGTGCATAGACTGAGATGAGGACAGGGATTGTCATTATTTAGATATGTCCATTCTTTACCTTATAGCAAACCTTCCTTCTAAAATGTTGTTTACTGGCTTAATAATCTACAGAATTGCTATATCACAAAGACCAGATTTACCATACAAAAACTGTACTTTAGTTATATATTAGAGTCATCTATAAGCTCTTTATCTTTTTGGTGGCCTATGTCATTGCATGGGCTGGAGGAAGACATGAACAAGGAGACAAAGTAAGGTTGTAGTATTACAAGTGAACAAAACCAGTATAGAGATATTAACATCAAGAAACAAGTTAGTGACTGATGTTCTGTGCCAAAACAAACCCGGAGATGACATAAAAGTGCAGCCTACCTTTTTATTCCTCAGCAATGCCCGCCTTGCACAGATCTTCCCTCGTTTAGACTCTAGCTGCTGTGTTTTTCCTCTAAGCATCAGGTATATGGAGGTGTTATTGTTGTGGGACTGCATATAGGCCTGAAGTTCTTGGGGATCTTCACATGTGTCATAGTAGATAACCTCATCCTCCTTCTCTGCAATCACAGAAATCAGGATAATGATAGTTTATATTATGAATGTCAGAACTGCAATACATGCTGGGGTTGATTTACTAAAGGTGTAGAGATTCATCCCTTTGCAAAATGAATGTTTTCTGTGTTTAGTAAATATGGTGAAATTGGATTTACTTCAGACAAGCATGTATAAGCAAAAATCCTGTGTTTGATTTTTCCTAAATATCATCAGGTATTAGAAGTGAACACAGCTTCAACTTTCTTACCAGGCTCAGGAAATATTCACTTTGTAACTGTACATTAAATCAAGCCCACTGCATTACATCCCCATTTCTACAGACTTTGCTAGATTGCTACAGGCATTTTATTAGAAAAACAAAGAATATCATCTATCAAAGTGAAACAAATCAGGACTGGAAGGAGTGAGATTAGTAAGGTAAAAACATGAAAAATCATTCCTAAACCACAGGAAGCATCCTCCAGATCTACAGCTTGCAGATGTTCAAAGCAATCTCTTCTGCAGTGTCATTGCCCTTCCTGTGAAATCAGGTATGGACTGGGGTGGAACCTAAAAAACACCACAACTGGACAAAGCAGCGATGAATAAGCAGATCATCTGAATTTCTGGGAATGACAGATGCTTGTACAGTGGAAATGGAAATCTGAAGGAAATGCTCTAGTGATTTTTCAAAGCAACCCATAAACCTGTCAGTGGAACTGTACATATATGTGTAAGGTTTACCATAAAGAATTTTGAGATACAGGTAAATAAAAAAGTGAAACTTAGGAAAAGAACAACAACGACGATGATATAACTGATTGCAAGTACATTACTTATTTTCCCTTTTCAATGTATTTTTACCACATTCTATGTACCGTATTTTGCGGTCTATAAGACGCTCCGGACGATAGGACGCATGGCTTCTGTGACAGAAATTCTATGACAGAAATTCTGTCACAGAAGCTGCAGTTAGTGACTGCTGAGACAAGTGGCGCTGTCTCAGTAATCACACGGAGCAGACGAAGAACGACGTTCTTCGTCTGCTCAATGGGCTCTATGGTGAGCTCCTATGGGGGACCGTGACGAGGTCATGGTCCCCCAGAGGAACGGGGTACCCAGAAAACCACGGCGGGGGGCGGACACGATCGCCGATGCCGCTCGATTTAATACAAGGGATCTAATTAGATCCCTTGTATTAAACGAACAGCGGCTCCCACTGTACATTCAGCTCTGATTGTCAGGAGCAGGGCTGAATGTACAAAAAGAAACTACTCGCCCGGCGCCCGAAACTGCATGTCCCGGGCGTCGGGCGATAGGTATTCGCTCCATAAGACGCAGGCACATTTTCCCCCTCCTTTTGGGGGAAAAAAAGTGCGTCTTATGGAGCGAAAAATACGGTAATACCGCAACAAAAGAAAGGAAATACAATCCATGTAATACATTTATTAGGGAGGCAGACAGGAGACTATTAACATCAAGTATTTACAAGATAGTTAATTGACATTTTGTTTTTCAACAACTGACAAGCGAAAGCTTCAAAAGGCATGCCCTGAGCCATGGTGCCATGTATCAGGGATTAGACATCCCCTTCTCTCCAGAGGTAGTTCAAGAAAACAGGTTTGAAGAAAAACCTCTTCACAAAACTATAGATATATATACACACACACACACACAGATCTTCATTGTCACAAAGCAGTCCATATTTCATATTTTTGTAAAATGAATCCAAAACCTAAAACCAAAACCTTTTCTTTTAACTTTTTGGCTGGGGAAGTGTTAAAAGCTCTGTCAGGTTTTTATTGCCGAGTCCCTGCTGGGGAGTTTCACTTTCTCAGTCTGTCCTGGGGACAGTTGTCACTGAGGCAAAAAGTGACTTCAGATACACTTTAGCAGGGGTGGGCAATTAACTTTCTCACAGGACACATGAAAAACTAGGAACATTGTGCAGGGCAAACACATTACTGTGACGGTGCATAGGCACACATGAACATGCTTAAACTGATTTTTTTTTAAATCTGATATGGGGCAACTAATGAAGGGGCCACACCAAATGATGCAACTAATAATTAGTTGTCCCTATCAGAGTGCCCCCTTACATTGGTTGCCCCCATCAGAGTGCCCCTCACTTTTGTAATTATTGTAAGAGGGCACTCCGATGGGGGCAACCAATGTAAGGGGCACCCTGATGGGGACAACTAATTATTAGTTGTCACCATTAAGAGTGCCCTCCTACATTGTTTGACCCCTTTAAAGTGCTCTTTTATATTATTGTCCCCACATACCTTATTTTCCTACTTTATTGCCAGAGACGAGGGGCCGGGAGGTGGAGCAGAAGAGGATGGAAGAAGATACTCTTCTATCCTCCTGTAAAGGCCGTGACACACTGCAGGCGAAGCAGCACGGAGCGGTGGCGCGCTGCGTTTGCGAGCAGTGTGTCATGTCATTTTCTCCTGGGCACCTCAGCTGGCGAGAGCTCGCGGAGCTGAGCGTGCCGAGATCAACAATTCCAACTTCAGCCAATCGGCTCGCGTGAATAAACCAGCGCGTCGGTATGCGACAGCTGGCTGGTTGTTACGGACGAGCCGATTGGCTGAAGGTGCAGTCAATCATCTGACTGCAGTCAGCTCACACACTGCACGCAAAGCTCCGTGCCGGATAGCTTTGCGTGCAGTGTGTCACGGCCTTAATGCTGGGGGGGAACACATCTGACGTCACTGGTTGCTAAGACCACCCAGCAATCCTAGCAACCAACGACTGCAGAGGAGGTGGACACCTGACGTCATTGGTTGGTAGGACGGCAGCGGTCCTAGCAACCAATGACTGAGGGGGAGGGGGCCTTCCCTGGGCTATGGCTTGCAGTGGATGCATCGGCCTTGGAGGTTGGCGCATCCACTGTCAGCCAGCCATAACTGAGCGCAGGTCGGCGATCGGTCTGTCTCCGAACCACGTGCCATAAAATGTCCAGGTCTGCACTTTAGGTATATAATATGAAATTTTACTGTTTGTGCCTGATTTTTGATCAATACCAAAGAGAGGGATAAAATCTGCTATTGCGTATAACTGATTTGCCGAATGCCACATCCTGATACACACTTAATGTGCCTGCTAAGAAGCGTCACATCATATCTGAACAATCAGCTGTATATGGCCAGATTGTTTTTTTAGTTTTAAGTGGATATCACCAGAAATATTCCCTTCCTGTTGACCTTTTTCCTGATGTTTGTTTACTATGTGATCTCATATGGCATGTAGATATTGTCTTCATTCATATATATTATACCAGAACCCAGGAACTGCATGTACAAAAGTGGACAAATTTGTTGGTGCCCTTACAGCTCATTGAAACAATGCTTCATTCCTCCAGAAAAGTAATGGTATTTAAAGCAATTGCCTCATGTTTAGCTGCATGCCTTTGGTATGTTATAGAGTAAAGTGAAGAAAGTGTGAAGAGAGATAAATTACTAATTATTCTGCAATGATATTCTAAAATGACTAGAAAATACAAGGCGAGGCTTCATATTTAAAGGGTCCTATCATTTTTATATCATTTTTATTTTTTATTTTTTTTAAATATCCTGTTAAATCAAAAGCAAAGCTTGATTTTTATTAAATATGAATTGAACAATGATGAATGCCAAATACTTGTCAGAGAAAATGTTGGGTTCTTTTTTGCAGAAGAGTAACAACAAACTTGTCCACGACTGTATAAGGGAAGACATGCAAGTGCCTGAAAGCCCATGTTAAACGTAAACATTTTTTTTTTTACCAAAACACATCTAAAACGCAGCACAACCCACTGCACTGTGTGTGCAGAAACCTGGCCGGATCTGGTCTGCATTTGGTGTGAACAAGGCCTTAACAGTACTGATTACCTTTCATCTGCCTCCGCAGTGAGGCAAGTTCTGCTGTAAGCAACATTTCTTCATACTTCAATATTTCAAACTGAACATCATATAGCTCTAGTTGTGTCTCATAGTACTGCAACTCCAGCTCATCCACCAGTGTCATGGCTCCAACCCCCTCGCTCAGGTGCTCCATCTGTCAGTACAAGCCAAGTATACAATCAATGCATATATCAACAAATGTAATCCATATAAAACAACCTAGACAATATACTCTGACACTCGGCTAATAAGTGATATCACTTACATGTCACTAATATATGAAAACATTATTCAACACCAAGAATGCAGAATTTCTAAGTTGAAACTGCAAATGAATGATAGTAATGGGAGGAGGTTCGTACATGTGCATGTGCCTTTATTCAGTAAGGAATCTTGAAGTGCCAATTCTTAAAATGGTTGTACACTTAAAATGCAATTTTTACAAATCTAGGTAGGGAATTTCCTGCTAAAGCAAACTGTAGGGCAATGTAAAAAAACAAAACAACAAAAAATACTTCCAAATACCTTTATTTTATGCTTTTATTCTAGGCCATGTAACAGCACTGTTCGTTCTATGATTTGAACGGGTAGGGCGATGGGCTGGACCTATTTGGCCTGCCATTACCGGCAATGACAGGGGAATTCGCTGTCAAACACTCTTACTCGTCAAGCCAGGCTCCCTACATCACCAGCAGCACCACCTGACGGGCCGGTAAGAATGTCTGATTGAAAGCAGCTCCTCCTGTCATTGCCATTCACGGTAGGGCAAAATGGTCCCACCCACTGTTCAAGTCATGAAAAAGCAAAGCAGAGTAAGCTGGAGACACGGCTTTTTTTAAAGCATGCCCACAAGCAGTGACAACACTGTGGACCGAGGACCGATGCCACCACTAGGAAGCAAGAGTAGTCACTAGCTGGATCAACAGATTTTTTTATCAAATGTATGAAATTAAATGTAATCAATGTATTAAAAAAAAGAAGAGGAAAACAAAGTTAGAGAAATGTATTGTAGTTAAATTATATATTATACACACACACACTATATTGGCAAAAGTATTGGGACACCTCTCTAAATCATTGTATTGAGGTGTTCCAATCACCTCCATGGCCACAGGTGTATACAAACAAGCACCTAGGCATGCAGACACTTCTACAAACATTTGTGAAAGAATGAGTCGCTCTCAGGAGCTCAGTGAATTCAATTGTGGTACCGTGATAGGTTGCCACCTGTGCAGTAAGTCCATCCGTGAAATTTCCTTGCTACTAAATATTCCAGGGTCAACTGTTAGTGGTATTATAACAAAGTGGAAGCAACTGTGAACAACAGCAACTCAGCCACTAAGTGGTTGGCTGTGTAAAATGACAGAGCGGGGTCAGCGCATGCTGAAGCGCACAGAAGTGGCCAACTGTCTGCAGAGTCAATAGCCACAGACCTCCAAACTTCGTGTGGCCCTTAGATTGGCACAACAACAGAGCGTAGAGAGCTTCATGGAATGGGTTTCCATGGCCGAGCAGCTGCATCCAAGTCTTACATCACCAAGTGCAATGCAAAGCATCGGATACAGTGGTGTAAGGCACGCCACCACTGGACTCTAGAGAAGTGGAGACGTGTTCTCTGGAGTGATGAATTACGCTTCTCTGTCTGGCAATCCGATCGATGTGTCTGGGTTTGTTGGTTGCCAGGAGAACGGTACTTGCCTGACTGCATTGTGCTAACTGTAAAGTTTGGTGGACGGAGGATTATGGGTTGTTTTTCAGGGGTTGGGCTTGGCCCCTTAGTACCAGTGAAGGGAACTCTTAAGGCATCAGCATACCAAGACATTTTGGACAATTTCATGCTCCCATTCCTGTTCTAACATGACTGCGCACCAGCGCACAAATCAAGGCCCATAAAGACATGGATGAACTTGACTGACCTGCACAGAGTCCTGACCTCAACCCGATAGAACACTTTTGGTCAATTCACAGCAGCCAATAAGCTAAATCGCAGAGCAGCTGATGTGTGGTCGTTGGGACAGTGCTGATGCACTGATCCCGGCACTTTGAACGGTTTGCTTTTTTTTTTAAGCACTTTATTGAAATATCACAAGTGAGTTTTCTTTCAGTTACCTATCATATAGGTATAAGAAATAACAGCACCGTTTAAAGGATCACATAAAGTAAAAATGTGATGCATTCCTGTAGGAATCTTACTTTTTGTTTGATGTCTGCCCTCTTCTGATTCAGGCACATCTCCTTTGATCTCATATGCTGAAGTGCTTCTTTTGCCAACATGGATTTTATCCTTTCCAGTCTAGGTAGTGCTGAGGCCCATGAGGCTTGTCCAAATCTCCTCCCATCCTGTTCCATTTGTTTCTGCATGGCTACAGGAAATACACAGGTATATTACTATAAAGCTGTTTACTCCCAGATCACACAAGAAAAAAAAAACAAAAAACATTGCAAAAGCAGAATGTAATGCAGAGATATAAACTGTCTTGGACTAGAAGGGCCCATTCAGACCTTGCCATCCTGGTGAGCTGCGTTAATGCATCTGTGATAATGCACGTTTTTCCACATGTTGATGTGCATTACGTTAACACAACAAAGTCAAATGAATGGACCTGTATCATTTTTGAAAATGCAGTGCAACACTGTTAAATCACCAAGCTGTGTGGCCTGCTGTAACGCATATACATTGGAGCTACGTTTGGGGTGCCATTCAAAATGAAAACGCGCCGCATTGGAAAAGTGTGAATAGACCCTAATGGCATTATAAGGACCATGACACACTTTTAAAAGTACAACACCACTTCACCTAGAGGGCATCGTTCCTTGCTGGATGAATGCTACAGAATCATGGTTGTTAGCCAGGGGGAAGCAGTAGAAGAACATCTCTCTGGACCGCCCAGCAAGGGAGTGATGCCACAGGAGGTGAGTGGCCACTTAGTGACTTGCTGCCAATAACAGCACTGCTATTGTTACATGGTGTTAAAGAGTCTGATGTCTTCCTTAAGGTACCTATACACTGTACGATTATCACGGGAAATCCTGCGATCGTACGATAATCGCAAAGTGTATGGAAGGCGTGCGACCGTTCCTACTGTACGGTCAAAACCCTCGCAAGACAAAAGTCTTGCGAGGGTTGTAAAGTGTATGGCCACATTTAGAATACCTGCTCTCTGCATGAAGAAGAGACCGCCAGCTGAGCGATTAGTGGCTACATGATGGTTCACATGACTGAACAGAAAGTCATGGGAAGCTGGAAGAGGCTGAGCCAAGCTTGACTTTTAGAAAAAATAATAATTGTGATTTTCTACCAGATACCTGTATCTCAGGATCTTTGATCTTTTGACTTGCATTACAGGTAACATCTGCTTAAGCATTTTTTTGGCCAGGAGTTCAGTTTAAAGTGCACAGGTTTGTGACACGTGTACTTTAATATTTAATCATTTTGCCATACATATTTAAATAGTGACAATATAATTTGAAAACTGCAAGTAGTAATAGCCAGGTAAGGTATTTAAAATTACCTTTTTTATTTATTTTTCTGAGGAAGCCTGGAGTGAGAGTAATATGGAGGCTGCCATTGCTGTCCTTGTTCTGAAAATGCTACTTGGCTAGCAGTCTCTGGCTTTAGTAGATTGAGACACTGACTTTGAACAATTATGCAGATAAGAAAATGTTTTAGCTATAAATCTGCATTCTTCTTCCTGGTTAATGACTAACAGTTAATGGCCATGACAGGCAGGGAACTAGCATTTTCCGAAGGGGAGGTCACAATGGCAGCTGCCATACTTTCTCACCACAGATTTAAAGTTTCTGATGAACTATCTTATCTGCATTACCTGTAGGTAGTATTCTGATTAGTCACTAGAGTCTACAATCCATGCATCAGACACGGCTCACTATTTCATAACCAACACATCTACACAAAATGATGATGAACACAAAACAGTGGAAACGTGGTGCTGCACATGCATATTCTGTCATACAAGTACATTCTAATGGACCCAAAACATGACCAACTATATAAGACATGAGAAATGAGGAGCTCCTGCTTCTAAGACCAGGAAATAAAAGCCTTCCTAATGAGTTTCCATCATATTGCAGATGGAGCCCTGTCATACTAACATGGAGACATCTCCTGAGCACAGTTAATCATACTACATCATACCAGCCAGTGCTTTTGAAGTCTCCTTGAAATAATTCACAGTCACATCCTGTATAGAGCGCACGGCCTCTTCTGCTCTTGTATTCCATTGTTGGGCCTCCTTCTGCAATGCCTCAATACGTTTTGGGCCAAAGTCATCATTGTCAAGAGATTTCTGTGTATAGAACAAACAAAATAACATTTAAAGAGAAGAAGCAATTAAAAAGGTGTATGACCCCATGAAAGTCAACTGGGTTGTATCACTGAGATAGAACTATAGGTCAAATTATCTTTTAATCTGAATAAAATTACAAGATCAACAACTAAGAAGAGCAGAGTCGAACCAGCCCACCATCAGATGTTTTTCTTTTAACTAGAATCTATGTAACTGTTTATCCTTCCAAACTATTACAATTGGAAAAAATTACATTTTGGTTATTATGGTTTCCAATAGTTACTGTAGAGCGGGAATGACGTGCACAATAACAAGATCCTTGTTATTAAATATATTTATGCCAAATATATAAATCGACCCTCCCTAGCCCACTACCCTAAAGCTGGCCATACACCTATAGATTAGATTATCTGCAGACTTACTATGGTCAGATGGAAAAAGTGCAACAGATTCCTCCATCTACGCTAAACTGTGTGGATGGGGGAATCTCCCTCTGGGACAAGCTTCAGTATCTCCCTAGTTGGCCCCGCTGGCTGTCAAAATACCTGAACAAATACGATTGAATGCAGGCATTGTTCAAGTGTTTTGAGAGCCAGCGGGGCCGACAAGGAAGATACTGAAGCTTGGCCCAGCGAGAGATTCCTCCATCCGCACAGTTTAGTGTAGATAGAGGAATCTGTGGCACTTTTTCTATCTGACCAGAGAAAGTCTGCAGATAATCTATAGGTGTATGGCCAGCTTTAGGTAAATATATGCTGCTTGGGATAAAGCATTTAAGCAAAACCTGTTGCCTTCACTCTTTCACTGCCACCGATATAAGACATACGGCGGAACAGAAATGTTTCCAGCTGGCCCAGTCGTTACGCCTTCAGCATTCTCGCTTCAGCAACCATGAGCTTATAACAGAGGCACCCCCCCAGGACACTGCTGAAAAAAACAATAACTGTGAACAGTGTGCTCTGGTGTGCCGATTTTTGCCATATCTTCAAAACAACAACAAAGACACCTTTAGAAATGTTTAGTAATGACAATCTACAAACACACACTTCTAGATAATTGCCGGCTTTTTATTCTTTGCATTCCTTATTTTTATTTCCTTCCGATTCTTCTTACAGTGGCCATTTTTACTAAAGGGAGATCTAGTAATGTGCCCTTACTTCCTGAAACTCTAGCGCATGTAACTAGGACATGTGACCATGCACATCTCAAAATGCCTTTCCCTGAGATCTCATGAAATTACAGATCTTCTGATATAATCTTCCCAGGATGCAAACCTTGGGCACATTACAGAGAGTTGGGGAGCGGGGATCTGGTAAGTAAAGTCCTTTATACAATGCTCCTATACAAAAAAAGAGCAGTTAACCCTTGCAGTGTGGGGGCAGCCCCTTTGCAAGGGTAGTTTTTTTTTCCTGGACGTGGGCTTTAAGTTTTCACTGCAACATGGCATCTGATTTAGGAATAAGAAAAGTTAATTTGTTATGGAAGGAAAGGACCCCCCCTTCCCCACTTTTGCATTTCTGTTGACAAACTGAAATGCTTACATAGCAGTAGTACAATGCTAACAGAGATAAAAGCATGCATAAATGACAGTTAGGAATATATAGATGTGTTCTGTCTATTTTCCACAAAGAAAACATCTTTCTCTATTTCTCGCGGTGACAGAGCATCCGTCATAATGAAACACTCAACCAGAGTAAGGACTTTGTTTCCTTTTTTAATCAACACATCCAAAGATAAGAGAAAAGCTATGCAGAAAAGACTTGAGAATGGGTCCAGGTTGCATTTGGACTGATACAATTGCAAGTATAAATCACTTTGACTATAATTGGTTCAAACGGCTCTAAAAACAGAGCTTAAGAATTCCCCAACAGAAAATGCTTAAAAAAAAGATAAAAGGCGTAATCCCCTACCAGTATTTCCAGCTTGTATAACATCGCAAGCTCCCTCATATCCCTGAAAGGCTGCAGTAAGTATTGGTAAAAGTGGGTTGCCACGGTAACTAATTCCATAAAAGCTTCATCCTCCTCCTCGTAAACTTTAAGTAAAGACATCATTTTATCTGCATTTTTATGCTGATGAAGAATCTAGAAAATTAAAAAGAAAGACATTCAGTTCATATTAAAATTCCACTGAAGGTAGATTAGATAAACAAAAGCTGCAAACAAAAACCAAACTGAACTTGTTGGAGTCGTCCACACTTCTTTCTGAAAGGATGGGGGGTGGGTATATAAATGTTTTCACACAACTTTCCACCAAGATGAGTGAATCTTAGGCGAATTGAGCCTTATATCCCTGATAGGAATGAGATAATGTGGATTGCTAGACAAATTGGAGATGATTTATTATAGGAGCACAGCATGTTCATTTTGCAAGGGAATTTCCACTTTATAAAGGGATGTTGCTTGGTGAAAACTCCCTTTGCAAAGAATACCCAATCAAGTGCAAGGAAAGAACACCCCCCAACACTGCAAGTGTTAAATGCTCGTTTTTGCCTAGGGTCAAAAATGAAGAAAGTTATACTCACCTGATCCTCTGAGCCAACCGGCTCTTAGAACAGTCCTTCCAGCCTCGCTCTCCCTCCTTTGCAGTGGTCTAAGGTCCCGGAGTCATCATGTTCTACACACAGGGGGACATTTATCAAAACCGGAGCAGATTTGCACTGCAACCAATCAGCTTCTCTGTCTCATTTTCAAATCTTCCCTGAGCACACTGAAGAGAGATGCTGATTGGTTGCCATGGACAACTGCTCCAGATTTGATAAATTCCTCCCACAGTATATAAGGCACGAGGACACTGAGGGACATTCCATTGCTGCAGCAAAAGAGGATACAGGCAGGGAGCACTGTCACACTCATCTGACTTGGAGCATCGGCTGCCTATGAATCTAGGCAACAACAAGCACTGAACCCTTGCAGTGCAGCTGTAGCCTCACTGTAAATGTTAATCAAATTTTTAGCGAGAGATCTTCTTTAAGTAAATCAACCCCAGGGACTTACACACTAGTAGCATCCTAACGTGCATGTCCAGCCAAAGCAGTTTTTTTAGATAGCGTAGGGAAGGATCATAATCCCTCCCAGGTTTATACTGCTATCCAGGGTGACAACGGATGTTCTGGTGACACTAGGTCCCAACAATGACATCTGGATGACAGCTGTGTTTAGTGTACAAGCATCAAATGCTGACATAAGAGAACATGTCATTTGTGTTGTACACCTGTGAAAAAGTCATTGTCATGCTAATCTGTGCCCTCTCATCCTGACAATGTTATCTGAATGTCATCCTAACAATTTACACAAACCGGTTTTCTTTCTTCTGCGCGTGTCGCAATGTAGCCTGGAAAGGGGAATAAAACTCTCCTTATAATCAGCATATTCGCTCACTTTGAGCTTTACCATTCCGCCATGTGACATCTAAGTTGCACCAATGTGATCTAATTCTCCTCAGACTTTGCAGTAAATGTATGGGAGGAGGGGCACACATTATGGAAATACTGCACTGGAAAAATATGTTGTTGTTTTTTTAGTTTTTACTATTTATTCCCCAAAAAACTAAAATATATGTATCCAAATGTGCTACCCTATTTAAGCCCTACTTGCCCCCCCCCTCCCCCCCCAAAAAAAATGGATAATAGGGTAGACTACAAAACCTAAAAGATATAATGTGTGGAACCAAATCACTGTCAAAATTAAAAAAAAAATAATCTGGGGGGAAAAAGACCCGATATTCAAGTGGTTAAAGAGAACCTGTCATAAAAGAAAGATGGGGGCTGTCATTGCTGACTTCCTTCTAAAGGTGGCCATACACTGTACAACCATCGCAAGACCTTAGTCTTGCGATGGTTGTAAAGTGATTTAAAAAAACGTACGATCTGACAATGCTATACACTTGGTTTTTATGCTGGTCCTCTGGCCTCTGTACTTTCTCACTGACCCAGAACAAGGACAGGATTCAGTCACTATTGGGCTGAACATTTTCCATCCATTTCAGTCTAATTTAAATCCATGTTTGTGGCGCTGGGTGGTTCTTAGTGATGAGCTGGATGTGCCTTGCTTCGGTTCGACTAGATGGTCTACAAACCAAGCTGGAAAACCTGGTTCAGTGACTGTCCAAGCGAACTGAACCCAGGGCTTTCTTGTGTCCTAGCAACCAGTGATGCTGTCTGGCCTGTAGTGTCATGGCCACTATCATTGGTTGCTAGGATGCTGGTGGCCCCCATAACAACGTAGCGACTACTGATGCTATGTGGCGTGCCAACCAATTCTGCTATGCCGGCCTCACATTGTCATTGGTTGCTAGGATACAGATGGAGATTTTGGCAGGTGGACTGGCTAAATCATGATCTGTGAACAGCTGTAGTGGACCTGTACGCAGGGTGACACTCGGTTACCGCTCCAGGTGTCACCCAGCCTCGGGACGCCCCTGCTTAAAGCTCATCCCTGGGGATGCTTGCAGGGCCACCTATGGTTGAAAATCGAGCCGTCTATGGCCAGCACCAGACCGATGTCATCACTATCTGTCTCTATACCCGGCCCCCTGTGTATGTATAGTGTCAGTGCTCGCACCTTCCTCAGCTCCTCCTTGGCTCGGGTCACCCGCTCCTCCAGGCTCTTCCTCCGGAATTCGTGCAGGTCCTCGAAGTATCGCTCTTCCTCCTGGAGCTCCTCCGGGAACAGCACGTCCAGTACGATCTTACGGCCGCAATGTTCTACCGCGGCCCCCAAGTAGAGCTCCAGAGCCCGGCACAGGGCCTCCAGCTCCTCCGGAGCGACCTCCCATGACGACTCCCCGGGGAAGATCAGAGTCCACAGGCTGCCCGCTGGGCTGGGTGCCGGCAGGCTGGGCAGGCAGTGCTCCAGGACTCCGCACACTGAGCTCATCTGGTGGTGGATGTGCTCCAGGTCCCGCACCGAGTACAGGCCGGCCCAGCTGACCTGCTCCTCGGCTTCGTCCTCTTCCTCCTCCCGCCGCTTCCTCCTCCGCTGCAGCGTCCGGTTATGACAGGTGACGGCGAACTTACTCTCCACCTGGTTCCAGGCCACGATAAAGCCCAGCTTATAGTGTTCAGCCTCCTCGAATACATTGGGGCGCACCGCCACCCAGCCGTCCAGACTATCAAACCTCTCACACTCCATGTCCCGGGTGTGATGACACGTGACGTCTCCCGGGGCCCACAGACTGCTGACCCGGGTGTGATGGCACGTGACGTCTCCCAGTGACTGCCGATCCCTGTGTGATGACACCTGACGTCCGCACTGCCGTGCTCACATGATGATGATTATCAATGTTTACATGTCAGCCGCACTCTGCGCCCAGTATGGTCTTACATTGACCTTTGCACAGTCTCCGGGACTTCCCGGGACACTTTCCATTGGCGGCCGCCTGTAAGCTGATCTGGGCGGAGTGACGCAGGCAGTGGCCGAGGAATCGGCGGTCACAGGACGGACTAGTGGCTGACCGAGCGATGGATTTCCTTGTATACGGGCTGGACTTAATAGAAGGGTTTATATTATTATTATAAAATCACATAAAAGCTCTTCCTGTGAAAGCGAAAGTGAAACTACATGACGGCCATATAGGAATAGGAAGTGTCTCTAGCTGCTTCCTGTCAGCTCTTGTTTTAGATCTTTAGTATGTCCACAGCTAGTGCACTTATCTCTTTTAACCCCCCCTAACACATCTGTACTTACCTTGAGACCACGGCTGTGACCTCTGGTGTTTGTTTACATCCTGGTCTCACCTGGCTGCACATGCACATTATAGAGCCATATACAGTAAACGCTCTGATATCCGGTATTCAATTAACAAAAACTCTCATCTAACCAGATAAAAAATCCTCTGTGCCAGCACTGTGCTGCTGATCTGTGGCATGTATTATCCTGGAAACGATTGTGTGCCTATTTGTCTTCATTTGTTTTAAGTGTGTCTATTTGCTTTTGAGTACTGCATTTCAATATGACTATGACGTCAATACAGAGTTATTATATTGTTATGATATGGTATAGTATGGGGTATGGCGTTAGCTAGACCTATTTTCAATAGTAACTCTCAAGCAACCAGAAACTACATTTATCCAGAATCTACCAATCAATCCCCATGGATACCGAATAATGGGGAGTTTACTGTACTTCTATGAAGCTATCTTCAGGCTTTGGGACATGGCCCCATATAAATGTATTGCTCAGACATGGAAAGGATAGCGAGACTGGTAGCAGCGCTGGATATAAACAAGCACTGAAGGCCGCAGCTGTTGGATGAAGGTAAGTATGCATAGGGGGAGGGGGGTTAGGTTAGACTAGGTGTGGGGGTGAGAGGCAAAGGAAGTGCCTCATTATAGAACTCCAGGAAAAAAATGATTGCGCCTTGTATTGGGGCTACCCCCCGCTCTGCAAGGTTTAAGTGCTTGGTTTTTGTCTAGGTTTAAAAATAACAAACTCACCCGAAGCTCCAAGCCTCCCAGCTGTCACAGTGCTCGGTCCAGCTTCTCTCCTCCCACGCTGCAGCATTGAAGTGTTCCTCGGCATCCTCACATCTATACACTGTGTATAGAACGTAATGATTTACAGGACCTTCGCAGAGGAGGGGGAGAGAGGCTGGAAGGACCGCTGTAAGAGCAAGCTGGCTCCACAGTTTGGGTGAGTATAACTTTTGTTTTCTAACTTAGACAAAAACGAGCAGTTAACCCTTGCAGTGCAGGGGTAGCCCCACTGCAAGGGTTAATTACATTTTTTCCTGGAGTGCTTCTTTAAAGCTGAAACCCAACAAATAGAAAAATTATTATACAGGATTTATATAGCGCCAATAGTTTGCACAGCGCTTTACAATATAGGGAAGACATTACAATCACAATACAATTCAAGACAAGATGGTAAGGAGGGCCCTGCCCCTGAGGGCTTACAATCTAAAAGGGAGGGGCTAGTGATACATGAGGAGGTAGCTGTGCGGGGATGATTGTTTGTATTATTATTATACAGGATTTATATAGCGCCAATAGTTTGCACAGCGCTTTACAATATAAGGAAGACATTACAGTCACAAAACTCCTCCATTTGCAGTGGGCGTTCCCCGTACTGCTCGTTTACGCCTAGGGTACCAGTAAAAAGGACTTTTGAGTACCTAAACCCTGACTCCTGCAGGCTCCCTCAACAATATGCGACCGGGTCCCGAAGCCTCTAAGGCCCCGTTCACACCTGACCGTTTTGTAGCGCGTCCTACGCCCGACGGACGCTCTACAAAACGGTCAAAAATATAAATTGCATTGTAGTCAATGCCCTCGTTCCCACCTAGGCGTATTTCCGCCCGTCCCTAACGCCCTACAAAACGGCCCACGCCTGAAAAGGTCCCGGGACTACTTTGGGCCGTTTTGTAGGGCGTTTTCCATTGGGATAAGCCAAGTAGCCTTTGGAATCGCGCGACGGTCGCGCGACTAACGCGTGACGGTCGCGCGACAGACGCGCATGTTACAATACGCCTAGGTGTGAACCCAGGGTAAGGCGTTGCGGCCGTCAGAAGCACTTGACTTCATCCAGTACAATGCAGGGCCAATAGTCCTGCCAGTAGCCAGTGAAGAAGCAGCAATACACTTATAGGGTCAAACCCGTGCATCCCCCTCCTGTAAGCACACTACATTGACAGTGCGGAGCAGTGCAATACAGCACCTTTGGACTCTTCCTGCTAGACCTCCCTGTCTTAGGGTGAGCCCTGAGAGATTTTGGGAAGCTAATATAAAGGCAGATTTCAGATTCTTATGCCAGAGGTTCTTTAATATATTGATTTTCAATAAATGTATACCTGATTGTTGTGGATTTTTATTCCGTTTTAATGACAGTTTTAGCATCAAAGTGTCCCTGGAAATTAAAATGCAACTTTGAGTCAGAGCCCTCTGGTGGTCACATTGAAGGATTTACATGGTTATTCACTAAGCTGCCGAAGGCAACCGAGTGAATAACTGAGCCCAACGCTGTTTGGCTATTCACTTCTAGGTTGCGTGGCTGATTTCAGCCGTACATTGGCTCTGTACGACTGCCTTCGAGCATGTTCGGCTGAGCCGAAGTGCAGAAGGACTTCAGCTCAGCCGATCCAACATCTGGTCCGGCAGCTCACTCTCTGCCGTTCGCCCCTATTCACGTAGGGGCCCGGACGGCAGTGACTGAATAGCCGAATGCCGCAGAGCAGAATAGAAAATCAGTGAAAATAGTCATTAAAAAAGTAAATAAATAGTACAATTAAAAAATAATAAAAACAATAGGGCGGAGCTAGCAGTGACAGCTCCGCCCAACTGTTTCCTATTGGCAGGCACCTGCCAGAGTCTTCTAGCAGGTCCCGGCCAATGAATAACAACTGGGCGGGAATAACCCCCTTAGGCCCCGTTCACACTTAGCGATTTATCGCGCGGTAATTCCCGCGATATCGCGGCAATTTACCGCGCAATATCGCTCTCCAATGCTTCTCAATGGGGCAAAGGGTCCTGCTGTCGCGGGTCGTGCTTCGCTACAGCAGGACCCTTTTTGGAGCGGATTTAGCCGCGATTCAAGCTTGCTCAATGCAAGCATTTGCGCGATATCGCGCAAAATGCAAATCGCGCGACAAACGCGCAATTTGCGAATCGCGCAGTGTGAATGGGGCCTCAGGCTGGGTTCACACCTAGGTGTATTGAATATGCGCGTTTGTCGCGCGGTTCGCGTTTTTACCGCGATTCGCGGTAAAAAAAACGCGACAAACGCACGTTTCCGTGGGCTACTTGGCTGTATCCCAATGGAAACGCGAGTCCAAAACGCCCCAAAGAAGTACATGTACTTCTTTGGGCGTAGGCCGTTTTGTATCGCGTTCGGACAGGCGGAAATACGGCAAGGTGTGAACCAGACCCATTGAATACAATGGGATTTAGATGTTTGAGCGTTTTGTAGAGCGTTCGTCGAGCGTTGAACGCGCTACAAAACGTTCAGGTGTGAACCAGGCCTTAGTCTTTTATACTGCCCTCATAGGCAAGACCATGCCTTGTTGTAATGCATAAAACATTAACAGGGCTATTCACAAAAGGGTGAAGAGTTTGGAGAAGTGAACCATCTAGCACAACATAGCTGATTTGGAACAATTCTCCAATTCAGCTCACTTTCCAGTTCAGCTATGTTGTCCTAGATTGTTCACTTCTCCTGCCTTCTCCAAACTCTTCACCCTTTTGTAAATAGCCCTACAAGAAATGGAATACAACATTTTTTCGGTGTCAGCAAAACACACATCTCATGCATGGGCTAAGCATAAAATGGAGAATACATAATACGTTAGAATGTTTTCTCCATTACAGTTATGTCACTAAAAGTCTTGTGTGCCCACCTTAACAAATATAATACCACTATTCTAAACATTATTGCTGCAAGAATTGTGCAGTGTCAGAAATGTACTCTAAAATCTAATCAGCCACTACAGAGGAGGGGCAATGGTAACATTTATGGGGCTCCTTGAAGAAAAGTTTGATAGAGCTGTGCCCCTCTAGTTGATTTGAGATTGGGGAACTCCCAGGAGTGCACAGTAGATGTAGGAAATGAAGCACCACACCAATTATAATAGTCCAGATACAACTTTATTCCATTAGGGTCAGGGGGACATTCAAATAGAGTAGCCAACACATGTCAGGGGTCCAAAATAAACCCCTTTCATCAGGGCTTAATGAGATAAATCATGTATGTGGATTATAATGCCCGCAGTTTAAAAGTTGTGTTGTGATGGGGATACGTAGGGCTTCTCAAGAGCTGGGTTGACAGCTTTTAAAATACATGATTAAGCCCTGATGAAGGGGGCGGGGGTGTTTTGGACCCCTGAAATGCATTTGCTACTCTACTGGAATGTCCCTTGCCCCTGATGGAACACAGTTGTATCTGGATTATTTAAATTGCTGTGGTGCTTTAATTTCTTCATCTACTGTGTTCATTATCAGGCCAAAGATACCGTGGATCCATTGGATTCCAGAGGCAGTTTACCCATTAGACAGATCACTCATATAACCATATCACTTAACTGCTGTTGGATGAGAAACACCAAGAGAATGCTCACACGGATCCAACACTTTCTTTCCACACTTCCAAAACGCATTGTGAGCAGAGATCTCCCTGGAAGGATCACTAAATAAAAGGTAAATCCTTGAAAAGCACAGACATTTGATGAGGAAAAGTTACCAATTCATATAACTAAAGAAATAAACATGCAGACGGGATATATACATACTGTATTGAATAGCTCAATAAGGCAGCAAGTACCAAACAACCAAATAAGTGTGCAAGCTCTGATGAACTTGTAAGTAATTAGAATAGCCATAGACACGCAGATCTCATAAGACGCTAATGTCTGCCTGTCCTAAAAGCAGTTAACACAAAACTGCCTGGACTACTCCCACCTTGCAGCAATGCTTTGTTCACAGCTTTCACTTTTAAGGAAACCTTTACTAAGATAAAAAGCGAAGCTGCCATTGCCAACCTCTTCCTAGAAATACCATTTGCCTGGACCAACCTGCAGATTAGTAATACAGATGGAAATCAGAACCACGGATCTGCACACTCATTCCAGGTCTTTGGCTCAGGAGGTATTGAAACCACCGGACCAGCATTACAGCCAGACATTTTTAGAAGAAGTCAGCAATGGCATCCTTGATTTTTCCTTCAATGTTAAAAGGACTATTTCTAAATATTTACTTCCCAGCATACAGAGACAGTAACATGTGAAAGGTTTTTATCACACCCTTCTTTTTCATTAGTGTTGGGCCGTCTGCACTCAGTGGCGCCTTTCATCACTTTGGGAAGAAGTAAAGGTAGTTATTGAGAAAATGAGGATGGACATTTTAGGCATTGATATGCTTTCATTTTCAGGTATATTGAAATTCTAATCTACTACTAATTTGATAGACATCCAAAAAGTATATGAAATCTACCGTATTTTTCCGTCTATAAGACGCCCCTCATGTATAAGACGCCCCCAACTTTTCTTACCCAAAATTCAGAAATCAATATTTTAAATGATATTATGCATCACACTTACCTCTGAGCCAATCACTTTATTCAGCCTCTGTTGCATCACTGGTTTCTTCATCACTTTTAGCTTCAAACATATCAGTTTCTTCAACTTCTGCTGCATCACTGCTGTCTGCTGAGTCACTGTCTATATATACAAGATCATCCTCAGTTCCGTCCATGGCATTGCTGATTCCACATTTCTTGAAGGACTTCACAATCACCTCTTGTTTGACACCATACCATGAGTTTAGAGAGTTTACAGGTTGTTTTTCACTTTCTGACATTTTTATGGTCACAGAATGCTCCGACATTACCGCTCTGGGCACTGCCTACACGATCTCCCCAGCAACAGCTGACGTCAGGTTCAAAAGATTTATGACTGGAGGAGAACTGTTATCTTGTCTCTGCAATCCGTGAGGCTAGTTTGCAGTGGTATCAGCACTTTCAAAACCGCGGCCCCCGTGTATAAGACGCACCTCTATTTTTAGATAAAGATTTTTATGAAAAAGTAGCGTCTTATACACGGAAAAATACATTAGAATGACATCAAAGTAACAGTCCAATAACATGACCAGATTTCTGCAGCAATCCAGCACAGTAATCCTCATTTATTGCTGGCCTATTGAATGAGATATCAATGAAAATGTTATCCTTGGTGATTTAGTTTTAGTTCAAAGTCTATTGTGTTTAGTTTTTTGTATTTTATATATGTATATATAGCAAGGGAGAAGTCTTTTGAAGGTTTCTTGGTCTTTTTAGTGGGAAAAGCTGAGATAGAGAGGAGAGGACTGAGAAGATAACTCTTTTGTGGGCCTTCATGGGATTGACAGGGTTATGGTTGGAAAAATGGCTTCCCAGTTTTTTGGTGTACCCCTAAGGAGGGAATGCTGTTGCTTCTTCCCAAAGTGGGTCTAGCAAGTACAGCTGGGAACTCCGTTGAGGGAGCATACCCTCCTGTGAGCATAAGTCTGAAAGTGGACCAGCCATGGCAATTGAACTGTATTCACACTTAGACGACAGCGTTTTCACTCGTTTTTACGTATGTTGTTCGCTGCACATTTTATGCATGGTTTATTCGCATACAGTAAGTCACGTGTTTTTGGAAGCAGATTTTGACACATTGATGTAAATGGGCCAACTCGCGTAAAAGGCTTGTTTTTGATCATTTCTATTGAAGTCTATGGGCCAAGAAGGGCTTAATCTGCCAAATAAAAGGTCATGCACTTTCTTCCAGCGACGGGCAATTTGCTACAAGCGACAAAATGCTCAGATATGAATATGGCCATATAAATAATTGGGATTTTATTTTGGGCATTTTTTTAGCATTATTTAGGGCAGAAAAGGACTATAAAATGCTAGGTATGAACGGAGCCTAATGAAAATGAACTGTTTTGCTTTATCCTTCCATAAGTAAATAGAAGTGAAATTAAAGCAGAATCATAGACTGAGTGTCACCATACCTGTGATCGGTGGGTGGCCTACATCTGGAGAATACAAAGTAGCAGATGGCGGAGTGTATTGTGGTTGGGTGACGCCAGGTCAGTCAGTGGTGGTAGCCAGTTGGGTTCCCCTGGTGCATCTGCCATGTCCCCTGGGCTCCTGTGACCCTCCCAGTGACCGAACCTGGAACCGCAGATGATTGAGTAAGAACCCCTGCAAAGGCCGAGGGCTGAGCTTATGAAACCTTATCATGTTGTGGAGCCAGCAGGGAAAGTAGAAGTTTCAGCTTGCCATCCCTGCAAAGTTGTTTTCTCTGGCTTCCCAGATGGGAACTGGTTTAACAACTTGGCTGCCAGGGAACAACTCATACTTGATTAACTTGAAATGGTTATTAATCATTAAGATCTCTTTGTATACGTTCATAGCTCTGCCTTCTCATTCCAAGAAATCTTCCTCCTCTTACTGCTTGAGTTGAATCCTCCAATAAAGGAGACCCACCACAAGAAAAACACGGTGGATGCCATTGCTAACCTCTCTTTCCAAAAATGCTTATTTCCTGACTATCATTCTAACCTTTACTGACCTGAAACAAATGTGCAGAGAAAAGTGCTTTTCTCTAAGAGGCCCCTTCACACTATGCATTAAGAAAAGACATTACTGTGAGTTTATTCTTGCTGCGGAATATTAATTTTGAATGGGCTGGCAGTGCAGCTTACCGCATGGAAAAACTGACATGCATTTTTTCTTAACGCACCTCACCACAGTACACAGAGCCCTAGTTTTCCTGATCTGCATATTTGTTCCAGGTGAGTTAGAAAGTATTAAAGGGTAATTCCACTTTCCTAGGTGAACAGAAAAGGACCTTCGCCAAACTGCTCCCACAAGGTTGGAAGCGCAGAGTTGTCTAAAATGTCTTTGTATGCTGTAGCATTAGCAATACCCTGAACACATAAACTCAATAATTTAGAGGGGTGTTCACATACTTTATGATACTCTGGCCTTAAAGGATAATACCACTTTCCCAGGGGAATTTGGGAAAATGGGATTACCCCCACCAATCTGCCAAACCCACCCACTTCTTCCCTGCTGCTCTTACCTCTGAACGAACGCTCCTTCCCCTCCACAGCTGCAAATGTACCACCCGTATACCGTACACAGCAGCACTTCCCTGTGCTAGGTATTTCAAATTATGCTTGCAAATGGCAATCACTCATTGGCCAGCGTAGTCATTTGACTATGCTGACCAATGAGAAGCGCTTCTGACTGCGCTGATCAATACTTCTTAGCAAGAAACACTTTTCATTGGTCAGCTCAGTCCCCTGACCAATGAGAAGGAAGTCAGCAATGGCAGCCCCCATATTTCTCTCAGTTCAGGTTACACTTAAAGTAATATTAAATTCAAATGGTTTTTAAGCTATTTCAAATGCTGATTAAATCACTTACAATGGATGCTGCTCCTTGATATTTAGAAATGTTACTTTCCTGCAGGCTCACCTGAGAACTGGCCCTTATATCCTGTTTCAGGGCAGCTCCTTTCCCTTCCAGGGAACTATGGAGTCACCCTTGCGTGTGCTAGTAAACTGAGAGTGAGTCTCCATAAACACACAGGCACAACAGGGAAAGCCACTCCACAGCTCCCCACTCCTCCTTCTTCCCTGCCCTTCTAAGCTAGTAGGTGAACAGCTACTGGAGACTGTTATGTCCCTTTTGACCTCGTATTGTACAGGAAGTTCAGGGAAGAGTAGCGGAAAGGGTTGGAGCCAGCTGTTTGGAAACATGATAACTGTAAGCATTTGGGCAAAAGTTTAAAGAAATACTTTGCTGGATAATTTGTTTGATCTGGATTCATTATTGAAAAAAAGTTTGAGAGTTTAATACAATTTCAATTAAAATTTTGAGGCACACAGTAGCGCCCTTCAGCAGGTGAATGGACCTCAAGCCCAGGCTAGACACACATGTTGTTTCTTATTACAAAGCATTCATTTTTACTTAGACCTTACATAAATGTTATTTATTGATCAGTTGAATTGATCTACTCACTATAACCTCAATAAACTGACCCTCACCCCTAGCACACTAGAAATTAAAATTATTCACAATCTAGAAATATGAAGGGTACAGAAACAAATATTGGTGGGTGTTTGATTTACAACTGTAATATAATTGCATATTAGCCTACAACACAGTTTCAGAAACTAACAGGGTTATTCACAAAAGGGTGAAGAGTTTGGAGAAGGCAGGAGAAGTGAACAATCTAGGACAACATAGCTGAACTGGAAAGTGAGCTGAATTGGAGAATTTTTCCCAATCGGCTATGTTCTCCTATATTGTTCACTTCTTCTGCCTTCTCCGAACTCTTCACCCTTTAGTGAATAACCTGTAAAACTTTTATTGAAAAATTATAGGCTATGTTAAGAAATCTAAAAGGCTTTCCTGATAGAAATTATAGAAAAGTTTTAGTTTGGGTTTGATTTTCAGCTTACTGATTGGGTAACAACAACACATGTACACTGAACGCAGGTACATGTCACTGCTTGGGAGAAAAAGACCTGTGGCACCCTAATTGTCACCTTATGACTGCATCTCACGTCTATGAGTACCTCTATATTTAATGATAGGAATAATGTATTGATATAAAAACAGCACTTGTATCACGTTCACCGAAATATTGATGTCGAGCTCTGTGGAACAGATTAATAGGTCTATGGGACAGTATTAGGAAATCACAAAGTTCCCAAGCTGCCGTACTGTTTATATTTGGATTTCATGATCATTTAGATTATTTCTCTAGTGTCTCTTGCTCACTTTTATTGTAGAACAAAATCTCCCGAATGTCCCTTATCAAGAACATTTCTAGACTAGGCAATTCTATGTACAATGAATAAAAAAGTATCTGTATTGGTCTGATTCCTTTACTAAACACTGTGACCTATGTTCAGTCACACGTCTGATGTGTGCTTCCTCTGATATGAGAGGAGAAGGAGACAGCTGCAGGAGATCTATATTTATCAGTGTCTTGCACTGTTGGGACATCAGTATTTCTGAGCACACTGTCTAAAATTACCATGGGGCTTTCATCATTCACACGCAGGAGTAAAGCCTAGTATCCTGTGAGCGTCTTACAAGGGGCCAGGGAGCCAAATATTAGGTAAATCTGTGCATGTTTTATCTTTACTGATCATTTAGTAGCCTAACACTGTGCTTGTAATGCTTCTCTATCCCACAAATTGTTCTTTTCCAAATTGCCTCCAAGAAAGTCAGCAACTCCTATATTCAAGTTTTATATGGTTTACATAGACTTGAGCCAGTGCACTTATCATGTGGCTGAATGCACCTGCCAAAAGATAGGGATGAGGTTCGGATTTGAATCTGTAGGGTTCAAAACTTGACATCCTGACAAATTTGTGTTTGCATTCACTCTTTTTTAACCCATGATGCTTTGCACGGCCCTTTAACCATGGCCAGTAGGCTTAGAATGATAAGTCAGCCCCCTCAATTGCAGTGATGGTGTGTTTTGCCACCCCCCACCCCATGTTCTCAATTCTTTATTTAACCCAAAAGTCCTAATTAGGACAGATATCTCTGTCAGCACATTTGAATGCTAGGTTTTTGGGCAATTGCCTCTTTTGGTGCTTCCTTTTTTTTTATCCCACGGATTGGGGCTTTTTTTTCTTCGATTTTAGTTTGCAGTTGATTTGAGTGAAGCTGTCACTTTTAGCTGCTATCCTGTTGATCACAGGTTTGGTCTTTAGTTTAAGAAGAATTGTATTTTTTTCTTTTTTTCTTTCTTTCTTTCCTCCCCTTTCTCTAATTCCCCATTTCTTGCCCATTCTCATTTCCCTTTTCCTTCTGTATCCTCTCTATCTGCCTTTTGCTCTTCTCTGTTTAAATGTTGAAAATGGGCCGAGGGTTCCCTTAAACATGCTTTGTCCCTCCTTCCTGGTTTCTTCTCTCTGATTATGTTGTTACCTCCCCAGGCGGATGGTTCTGTCTGATGAGTGGAATGAGATACTTTATTTCCTATTGAAGGGATGGTTGCATGATTAATCTGTATCAAACGAAAGTCTTTCAAGTATGATTTTGCTGCATATCGTGCCCTCTTATATATGACTTCACTTCACATTGTGATTTATTGTTGGAAAAAGTTTAGATTTTTTTTTTATATTATCGTGTTTCTGGACATCTCTATGATATCTGCCTGATAGGGGTGGAGGTTGAGGGGCACTGGGTTGGTGGGAGTGGAGTCATGACTCATGACATTTTTGATGTTTTGACCCGCTTTTTATTTTTCTGTTTTTGAAATAATAACATAACTTTAATGGAAGAAAAGGAAGAGCATTACATAGTAAAAGTAAAGATTAGTGATGGACTGAACACAGCCAAGTTCGGTTCAAGTTCGAACTTTAGAACATGGAAAAAGTTTGAATTCGAACTTCAAACTCAATGAAAGTCTATGGGAACAGAACTCTGAAAATCAAATGTCCCCATTTTGAAGCCTTATATGCAAGGTATTGGCCATAAAAAGGGTATGGGGATTCGGATACTGCCCTGGGGGACATGTATCAATGAAAAAAACACTTTTAAAAATACTGTTTTTTAAAGGAGCATTGATTTTAACATTGCTTAAAGTGAAACAATAAAAATGAAAAATTCCTTTAAATATCGTGCCTGGGTGGGGGGTCCCCTTAAACTGCCTGTAAAGTGGCGCAGCTATAGAACCTGCTGCAGCAAAAAGTGATCTTTATAAAGAAAAAAATAACATTTATTTAAAAAAAAACAAAAGTGTGCGGTTCTCGCCCCTAACAATACCCTACCCTTTAGAACTGGTAGAAAAGTTAGAAGGAACCCCATTTTTTAAAAAAAGCACGGGGTTCCCCTAAAAGTCATACCAGACCCTTTAGGTCTGGTAGGAATTTTAGGAGGGACCCCAAGTTACAGTTTAAAAAATAAAAGTGTGCGGGGTTCCCCCCCAAAAGTCATACCAGGCCCTTAAGGTCTGTGAATAGCCCATACAGCAGCCCTTTTGGTTCGACTGAACTGAAGGGCTCCAGCGGCAGAAGCGAGCCGAAAGATCAGCTGAAGCTACGGCTAGATCCTTTGGCAGGTAAGTGAATAACCCTCTAACTGTCTCACTACAGATTGCAAAGCAACACATTCCAAGGACATTCTTTTTATAACATCTCTACGAGAGGCATTGAAGCAAGCAAACCTGTTATTATATAAATAAACTAATACCAGCACTTGATATTGTCATTTAATCATTATTAAAGCACATCAAATTATTTTTCTTATCACAATCATACTAATATGTGGGCAAGAAATGAGCAAGTGTTATATTGTGTTGGCCACAAACAGAAAATGGTTTAAATATGCATGCAACAAAAGGGCGTGCTTTAACCACTTCCGGGCCGGCCGTAGTAAAAAAACGGCAGGCCCGAGCTCTCTAGATCTGAGCGGGCGTCTTTAGACGTCCGCTCAGACACGCCCCCTCGCGCGCGCCCAGCTGCGTGCGGGAAGGTCTTGAAATGGTTAAAATACATGGGCAAAAAAGTGGCAAATGTTACAATGTGAGGGCAATGACAACAACAGTGGGAATAACAGGAAGACAGTGCCCTTTTCCTTCCCTTTAACTCCACGCCTCAGCAGCAGGGGGAAGTCTTCAACTTCCTTGAGAGCTGCAGGAGGAGAAAGCACAACCTGCACCTGCTTCTGGCTCTTTTGAAATATTAGATTAAAGTATAGCTGGACAAAGGTACATTGGATTAATTAAACGTTTGTACCTTTATTGTCAGAGTAGATCAGTGTATGCAGACTGACTATGTCCAGTCCTTTGATGAATTAGGCAAGGCTAAGATAATGACTGGAAGAGATTGCCTAATGGCCACTTTATTTTTATGTATGCACCTGATGACACAAATGACCCGTTTTCACAGTATATGGAGTTATTGCTCAAATGATGTTGTATTAACATTTAATCAAGTGTTGGTATCATTATAGTGAATATCCCATGCATGGGCTATTTCTTTGCTGCTGTCTGTCAACCTAGCATAAGGCCCATTTGTTTTAGATTTTCAGGGCTACTTGATTGAGTCAAAATACCTGCAGAGAATGCTAAGCAAACACCAGATTACCCATTCTGAACATGTCCAACCTAATTCATAAATACTAGAGTTAAGGTTTTCTTTTTCTTGCTCCAGTTTGTGTGATCTGAGTTGACAGTTCTCATCACTATTCAATACCATGACATACAAGATGGTAAATTATTACAGCATGGTCATCTCTGTATAACTTGCAGCCAGGAAAACTCTGAGGAAAGCTTGATTTACTTACACAGACTTTAATGGTCCCTGGGGATGCTGGAGCTACAAATATAGACAGTGATGCTTCTCAATAATGTATTGTAAAACATTATTTTATATTCATGCTGATAATGTATTCCGTCACACTAAATAAATCAGTGTTTGAATGTGTGCAGCCTGCAAACAAGAAGCACCAAATACAATAACTCATTACTAATGCCTTTTACTGCAAATATTAATTACCTAGCACAGTTATTTATAATTAACCCTAATAACTCTAACAATATTCTTCTTGTTTTTTTTTTCTTTAAAAACCATCAAATGGCTCTGAAATTTAATATTTACACACAGCGCGATGGAGAATGACACAGTAGAGGAATTTGAAGCCATAGGTCCAGATGACATTTTCACGGCTCTAGCTGAGGCAGAAGATCAGCTTGAATCTATAGAAGAAGAAACTGAGCCTGAGGAAGAGGGCAGCTTTACTTTCTATCACAAAGATTTCTATGACTCACGGGGAACAGTGGAACTCTTTCGAGAAAAAGCAAGAGAGGAGGAAGAAGAGCAACAGCATGAAGCAGCGCAAGAACCAACTTCTGGTGGTGAACAGATCCAGACAGATATACAAAAAGAAGTGGATGAACTGGCAAAGCTGTATGGCTTGTCTGATGATGAAAAGGACTCCACAGTGGATCCAGTGATAATAGCACACCCATCCAAACACATCCTACCACAACATAATGTTAGAAGTACAAAAGAACCCCTACCATTACCCAAGCAAAATAAACTAACTGAAATCTATCCTAATGAAGACAAACCCTTTAACCTCCCAGATAACTCTTTAAAGAGTAAACAAATCAAAGCTGCCATACAAGAGTCTGATGGAAAAGGCAACAATCCTGAAGATGAAGAAGAAAGTATTGAAGCCAAACATTCCCCCCATAACGATCGCTATATAGATGAAACTTCACAGTCGCATACCCAACCTCCACGAAGTGAGAGAGGAGATTGTGTACCGAAAGAAGAACCCTCTGACTGTACAAACACTAACCAAGAAAACAATGTACGAGTTTCAGGTTCTCAGGAGAACCAAAACTCTCCCACTGATGTTAGTAAGAAAACTGAGGATCCTCCTGATGTTTTCTGTTTCGAATGCAAAATCCCCATTAGAGCTTTTGACAAACCTTTTGGCATACACAAGTACCACAGTGTCAAAGAAATAGCTTCTGCTGTAGAAGACATCAAGGTACAGTAAGCAATTCCTAACTCTCTACTATGGAGATAAGGACAGATATCTAACTACACTAAGCAGCATGAGCTACTGCTCATGTGAAGTATAGTTATACATACAAGTTAAAATTTAATTGTGATATTTTGGAATTAGCTTCTTGATTTGGTAAAATAAAATTCACAAAATAAAGTGAGGACTTGTGACAAGGAGCAAAGTAAACATCCTCTATTAGCTCCCTATGAGCCAGAGTTATCAGAAGTGTGAAAAGCAAAGATCCTTTCATTCAGGGATGTTGCTGATTACCAACGGGTAACTTAAGTACTGGTTCAGGCAACAATATAGCTGAGGAAGCTATTTTGTTGCCTGAACCAGTACTTAAGTTAAAGATGACAGAAATGGAAGCTTCCATATTTATATTCCCATTAACTAAGCACCGAATATAAATATGGAAGCTTCCATTTCTGTCATCTTTTTGGAGGTGCATGCTCAAGGCCTGTCAGGTTTATCTTTACTTCTTCACTTGCTGAGACACTGACCTGAAACAAGCATCCAGGAGCTGCACATAACTAATTCAGTAGTAAAGCAAGGATAAGGATGACAGCCCTGGATTATTTCCCTCCAAAAACAAATCAGTAATGACCTTCAATATTTCTACACTGACAGGTTCCTATTTACTGTGTACCAATGTAGTGCACCTGTGACCTACATGAAGCTGTGGAAACTATATTGTTATTCGGTTATTCCCTGTGTATACATATTTGTTTTTGGGTTTACAAATGTTTTAGACCCTGTCCCTGCCCAGGGGTAAAAACTCAGCAAGTAATTCAACTGTCTAATGCCACAGCTCATAGGTATTGGGCTTAGCAACAGGACTACCAATCCCAGCAATACATTATACAGCAATGCAGAATAATACAAAGCTACATACTCTGTGTTGCTCCAGGGTGGCCGCCTGATGTCTCCAGGGTCTCAAGAGGGCTGTGCAGTGTCTCCGGTGAGCTGTGCAGGGTCTCAGGTGGGCTGTGCAGGGCCTCAGGAGGGCTGTGCGGGGTCTCAAGTGGGCTGTGCGGGTTTTCAGGGGGGCTGTGTGGGGTCTCAAAAGGGCTGTGCGGGGTCTCAGGTGAGCTGTGCAGGGTCTTACCAGATGTCTGGAGGGTCTCGCGGGCGGGTGCAGGCAGTGAAAGCACGGTTCCCTGGGAAGGAGGAGCAGATGTGCGGCTGGTGCTGTAAACAGGTGCCTTGGTTCACAGGAAGGCTGCCGAGGTCCCCAACGAGCGTGGAACCTCACACAGCCGATTAAGTTTAAACATTTTAAGCGCCTTTATCGGTGTTTAGTTGTGGATTGCTTCCTGGTGCATTCCTTGTTTGAAGCTATTTCAAATGCTAATGACATTTCTTACAAACGGTGCTGCTTATCAATGTTTAAACATTTTAGTTTCCTGCAGAATCAGCTGGTCCCCTGAGCACTGGTCCTGAATACTGATATCCTGTTTTAGGGTGGGTCCTTTCCCTTACAAGGTCCTATGGAGCCACCGTTGTCTGTGCTAGTAAGCTGTGTGTGACTCCTTCCGGCTAGTAGATGGACAGTTGCTGGGGACTGCTTTGTCCCTTGTGATTTTGTACTTTACAGGAAGTTCAGGGAAGTCGATGCGAGAGACTTGGAGCTGTTTTGAAATATAATGATGGTAAGTAACTGGACAGACATTTAAAGAAATACTGCTGGGCAATGTTCATATGTTTGATCTCTGATTTCATTATTGGAGTAATAGAGTTCAATGCTACTTTAAGAGATTGTTTACTTTTGTTTTTAGGAAGATGTACACAAAAACATGTGCAAACTGGAAGAACAGATTTCTCAGATGGAGAACTTTGCTGGTCACCTGGAAGAGATATATATCACAATAGAGGTGATTATCTATACTCATGTTGTTGAGAAGAATTTGTTCACCCGCCTGCACATTTGATCCTAAGATATCTCATAAAACAGGTGCACGTTATATTCTGACATTTGCTTATGTTGTCGATTGAACTGTTGTGATGGCTATAAAGCCAATTGCAAAACAGCAAAACCCAATCTCACTATGGCAATGTTAATCAAGGGAGTCAGGATTCCATGTTTCGGACAAACCCACCATTATTCCTAAACTATAATTAAGAGGGGATTTGTTAGCGACACGTAAGACTTAAAGGAGTTGTAATGTCCCAGCGTACACTATCCTCTTATAACATCAGCACTGTAATAGGAATACATTCTGTTTTGGATAATGCAATCAAAGCTTACTTGAAAAAAATCCCTTTTATGTAGTGAGTGCTGCCTTCTGTATGCCCATCACTTTCCACAACTTCCTGGATTCCCAGTGTGCTTTGTATCTCTTTCCCTGCTGCTTTTTGTAGTACAATCTCGATTTCTAAAGACTACATTGTTTCCAGCAAACAATGATAATGTTATATTGTTCAGACGTTGAGTTGCAGTATAGTACAGGGCTTCTTAAACTTTCTCCACTCGTGACCCCTTTTTGGCCGAGGAAATTTTTACAAGACCCCAGCTTCGGACGGTGTCTCTCCCCTCTTTCCCCCCAGCGTCGGTCGATGTTTACCCCTCCCCTAACGTCGGTCAGTGTCTCTCTCCTCTTACCCCCACTAGCGTCGATCAGTGATTCTCTCCCCCCCACCCCCCATGTTGGTCTGTGTCTCTCCTACTAATCCTCTCCTCAACTCCTCAACTCCCCATCCCCCCCTCCCCCGCCGTGGACGGACGGTCGGTGTTTGTCATTACCAACTACTACTACTACCACCCCTCCCCTCTCCCTCCTTACCTTTACCTCCAGCAGCTGTGCTCCACTTCTGCTGGGTTGAAGAAAGCTCCGTCAATGGGGAAAAAAACCCTTCCTGCGCACACGTGCCGGGGAAGGTACCAAATGCACAGGGGGGGGGGCCCACGACCCTAACAAGTACACTACACTGCACATTAAACGAAAATAAAAAAAATCTTGCTTGTACCGGCAATACCCCCCTGATGGCGGTCCTGGCCGGGATTCAGATCGCGACCCCCCTGTTCACTTGTGGGACCCCATATGGGGTCGCGATCCACACTTTAGGAAGCACTGGTATAGTAGACAGACTCTGAGTTGTGACACAAGGAAGTGCATATTCACAGGGCTGAGTGAAATTGTGTCAGTGCATTGAGGGAGTACATCCTA
Organism: Nanorana parkeri; assembly: GCF_000935625.1. Lineage (NCBI taxonomy): Eukaryota > Metazoa > Chordata > Amphibia > Anura > Dicroglossidae > Nanorana > Nanorana parkeri. The sequence goes on from NW_017306342.1 coordinate 1,818,635, forward strand.
TGGATGTCTTGAAAAAGTAAGTTTACAAACTTATAGATGGATATGGTTATTAGGTGTGGAATAGACCTTATGGAAATTCAATATAGAAATACATACTGTATTTAGTTTTAGTTTTTGACCAGGAATACCCTTTAATTACTGAATCTTTTCTAAAAGTCTGTTTTTATGAGAAGATTGCAATATGCTGATGACATTCGTTCATAAATGATACAGGTATAATTACAGATGGAGCCCATGCCACAAGGACTTACATTGACATAACGGGTGCATTGTGATTTCCCATAGTCTTCTTAAGCCCTTCATGACTGAGGCCTTTTTTTCATTTTTTGTACCCATGTTATATTCCACATTTTAGGCCAGAAAATTACTTAAAAGGGCAACCTTTTTTGGCCATAGTTCTTTTCAGGGTCACAGGAGGACATATACTAAAGTGCTCCGGTGACCCACCTCTCAGCATATAGCAGGGAGCGGTGACGGACAGTCACTGCTCTCTGCTGGGAGAGGAAACTTCACTTGGCTATTGAAATCCTTTCACTGAAATTATTCCATTATATTTTTCAACTTTTAGGAGAATTTTGGGCGACAAGAACAGAACTTTGAGATGCATTGTACTGAAGTAATGGACACAATTGCAATGAAGCATGAAGAAAAACTACAAGTTCTGGGCGGTGAAAAGAAACTGAAGCTGGAATCATTATTTGAGCAGTTGGTGAAATGTGGAAAAAGTCTTGACACCTCTAAAGGTTTAATGGAGACTATACAGAAATTATTTATAGAGAATGACAAACTGGAGTTTGTGAAGGTGAGAGCAGTGACACTAACATAGTTATTCACAAAAGGGTGAAGAGTTTGGAGAAGGCAGGAGAAGTGAACAATCTAGGACAGGGGTGCCCATTAGGTAGATCGTGATCTACCAGTAGCTCTCAAAGCTGATGCTGGTAGATCAGGAAGGGTGTGAATGGAGGCCCCTTTATTACATTTTGGTATATTTATTTAGCTGTGCACACATGATTACCTATTAGCCTGAGTGTGCTGGGCCAAGTTCCCTGACACCTTTCTGGTGTATACTGGTGGTTGAAGTGCTATGTATTACATCAAAGAATATTAGTTTACACAGCCTGTTGCACTGCACTGTTTGCGAAATACAGCAAGGTGAGCCAGGAGAGAGAGCAAGGAGAGACAGCCAAGAGAAGAGAGTGAAGAGAGACAGGCAGGAGAGAGAGGAATAACAGCCAGGAGGATGAGCAAGGAGAGACAGCCAGGGGAGAGAGAGGAGAGACAGCCAGGAGAGAGAGGAGAGACAGCCAGGAGAGAGAGTAGAGACATCCAGGAGAGAGAGAGCGAGGGAGGTTTTTTTTTCGTTGGTAGATCTCATGTAGCTCGTCATTTGAAAAGTAGATCTCAACACAAAAAATTGTGGGCACCCCTAGTCTAGGACAACATAGCTGATTTGGAAATATTCTCCAATTCAGCTCACTTTCCAGTTCAGCTGTGTTGTCCTATATTGTTCACTTCTCCTGCCTTCTCCAAACTCTTCATCCTTTCGTGAATAACCCTGTAAATATAAACACATTTCAGTAAACCTTTATTGAAGACCTTGTACAAAGACAGAGCAGGGAGTATGAGTGAGTGCTAAATTGACCAATATTTCAAGGTTAGAAATTCTGGCAGGTTTTTATTCCTCTGCGTGTCCCCATTAGCGATATTATTGATCACTTCTTGTCCTGGGCATGAAATAGACATCTCTCCAGTGGTGACAAAACCACTTTTCTTTAGTAAAGTATGGAAGAGTTAGAACCTTTATCATTTTTTTTCTCTAAAGTATATGTAAAGCCAAGTCTTTTTTCAAACTGGTGGTTAAAAGCCCTGTGTCCCATTTAAAAGAATTCCCTTCACTTCCTGTCATGCAGATAAACCAGGAAGTAAAAAGAAATCTCCAAACTGAGGGTGATCCCCCTATTGCAATTCTCAGAAAATACAGCATTATGGCATTATGTCTTTGGAGTGTGGGAGGAAACTGGAGGTAACCAAACTCCAGGCAGATAGTGTCATGGTCAAGATTCAAAGCGGGGACCCCAGTGCGGCAAGGCAGAAGTGCTAATCACCAAGCCGCATATTATTTTGTCTACTTATATCGCTGGATTTACTGATTGGTTTTGCCATATGGTTTTCTCTGACAGTAACTACCTCTGTTTAACCATTCCTGTATCATACGTTCAGATGGAATTCATGACAGGTCTTCTTTAAAGTAGATAGCATTAGTTTTCATTGATTAGTTTATTTTGCCTCATATCGCTTTTTAACAGCTGTTTACTTTTGTTCTTAAAAATGGTTTATGTCCTTGATCATTGCTGAGTATGTAATCCTTTTTCTGTTTTCTTTCTATCCTGCAGAATGCACTTGACACAGCCAACAGGTAATGATTATTATTTTTGTTAGAATTCTTTATTTTCATACTTGACAGCTTTCTAAAAGAACAGTATCAAAATTCAGAACACACAAAGATGAAACAGTTACATAGTTACATAGTCGGGTTGAAAAAAGACCCAAATCCATTGAGTTCAACATGCAGAGAGAAGAAAAAAAATCAAAACAAAAAGCTCCTAAAACAGAATGCTATGCCCACAGGTACCCACAACTGATCCAGAGGAAGGCAAAAAACCCTATAAAGCATGGTTACATAGTTACATAGTATTTGAGGGTGAATAAAGACACAGGTCCATCAAGTTCAACCTTTGTGTGTCTGTGTGTGATTGTGCATGTGTATATGTGTTGGTTCAATTTGCTCCAACAGGGGCAAAACATCGTTTCTGATCCCATAAGGCAATTGTATATTCCCTGGATCAACAATCTCTGGTGTTTAATATACCTATAAGAACTCAATATCCAGTTGTATTCTGTGCATTTAGGAATACATACAGATTTGTTTAAACAGTTAACTGAGCTCGCTAGAACTAGCTCCTGGGGGAGTCTATTCCACATTTTCACAGCTCCAACAATGAAGAATCCTTTCCATATGCAAAGGTTAAACCTCTTTTCCTCCAGACGCATAGAGTGCCCCCTTGTCCTGTGACCTTAAGGTGAACAATTTGGCACCAAGCTCACTATATGGACCATTTATGTATTTATACATGGTGATCATGTCCCCCCTTAATCACCTCTTCCCCAGAGAGAAGAAATTCAGGTCAGTTAATCTTTCCTCATAGCTGAGCTCCTCCATGCCTCTTATAAGTTTAGTCGCCCTTCGCTGCACTTTCACCAGTTCCACAACATCCTATTGTGAACTGGTACCCAAAACTGAACTGCACATTCCAGATGAGGTCTTACTAATGCTTTGTACAGGGGCAGGATGATGTCTCTATCTCTGGAGTCTACTGTATACATTCCACAGTAATGCCGCACATATCTATACATTGGAATCTATACCTCGGTACAGGGGTATTAACTGGTGAACATTAATCAACAACTATGATTTATTTCAGTATAAATTTAGATTCACATCTTAAAGAAGAACTCCAGGCATATAAAAACTTAAACCTTACAGTGGAGCTACCCACCGTCCTGCAAGGGTTAACTGCTCATTTTTCTCTAGGGTTTAAAATTAAGAAGAAATACTCGCCTGATCCTCAATCCTGCAACAGTGACTGCTAACATCTCTCCCCCTCTGCTTCGAGAATGTGGGATGTCCGTTGGCGTTCTCATTTCTAATAGACAGTATTAGACCTGAAGACTCTTGGATCCTTAGACCGCTGGAATGAAGGGGGAAAAAAGGCTGCAGAGAGAGAGACAGAGAGAGAGAGAGAGAGAGAGAGAGAGAGAGAGAGAGAGAGAGAGAGAGAGAGAGGGGGAAGGAAGGATAATACAAAGCCCAACGGGGAGAGTGAGTTGATTACGGTGTGACAAACACAAGGTTTTGGGTAGCTTTCTGTGTTTTGTACTCTGCATTGACCATATTTGAGCTAATCTGTTGATGAACAATATTGATTCTTAATATTTGCAGACTCCAGAAATACTTCAACACAGACATCAATTTAAATATTTCTACAAATGCAGAATTTGAAAACAATAGCTTACATGTTTCTGAAGTGGAAAAGTTTTTGGATTCCATTAATACTCTACCAGGTATGTACACCTGACAAACCTAACATGCTGCAAAGCCAGGGCCCGATAGCAAAATTTTGTATGGGGCCCCATGGCTTACTAATAGTAAAGTGCAGTGAGGTGTAAGTCACATCCTGCAGCTCTCTCTTTTCACAGCTTAGAGTTACACTAAGTGTGGATATAGCAACTTCTGGGGCTCCAACAAACTACACCTTCGGGTCTCCTACACAGCAGCCATTGTGTCTTTGCCCTCCTCTCCTCTTGCCCAATCACAGAATGCTTTTCATTTTGTGAACCCATTCAGAAAATCCGAAGCGTTCTGTGAATGGACAGGGGAGAGGGGTAGGCAGTGCAGCTACTGTGTAGAAGAGCCAGATCTCTCTGTTGTTGGCCAATTGGAGAGTCGAGGAAGACATAGGACAGTGAATGCTGTAGTCAACATGCATGACAGAGCACCCTTTTGCAACCAAAAAATAGGAAGTAGAATTATGTTACATTTTTGTTATAATCTTTTGCATTACTGCTACCTCCACAGGAATGTGCATATCATAGTAGAGATTTATCATTTTGTTCTTCTGTGGTTTAGAGAAATATGGCCTGCATATCTGGGCCAAAGCTAGTGGAGGGGGCTAGCGGGCATGTGCACCAGGTGCCGCTTTAGGAGGGGTGCCACTGGTTGTGTGGATAGAGCAATTCTCCCTTGGTTGGGAGCAACTCTGAGCCTTTGCCCCAGGTGACAGAACGTCTAGCTTCCCCACTGCTACATATTATGGCTGAACAAGCTGTCACACACGTGTGGAATGAAACCCCTGGCAGATAGCCTAACTTATCCTGGTTTGTGGTCATTCTCAGCTGCGATTTGTAGATTAAATTGCATTATAAATTAAACAGCTGACAACATCTATCTCTTTGATCAGATACTTTCTGGTAGATTTGAGGTTAACAGTTGATTATCAGCACACATCAGTCTTTTTTTGCTGTAGACTTTAATTTATTAGCAGCAGATGAGTCACCAGAGAGGTCATCATCATGTACCTTCAGCTGTTGGTTCGAAGATCACATCATGTGCAGTCACGCAGTCTGCCACCATTGTACATGGCGTAGTATTTACAATATGATTTATGATTTTTATGAATTGTTCTATCAGTAATCCTTAATATCCTTATACTGCAGTGCCTTCAGCGCCTGTAATTAACCCTCAAGCACCTAACTCTGCCACAGCAACATCTCTCCGTGTATGCTGGAGCCTTTTCTCAGAAGACACGGTAGAACATTATCACCTCTTCTATAAGCCAGTATCTGATGTTGCTCCAGGGGAGGATCGGCAAGGTAACGTTTTTCGAATTAACTGCTGAACAACATGAATTGTATTTTTCCTCGCTATTCATACATTGTTTGGATGTTAGTGCAGGAAATATTCACAAGTAAGAGTTCTTGTATTCTTTTTACAACAAAAACTATACAAGCAGCAATCCAGGCAGATCTAAACAAACAATCCATGCAGTTCTGCATTCATGTAAATTAATTTATTTATTTATTTTTTATATTCATTGAGGGACACAGGATTCAGAGACATTTGGGTTATACTGTCACTTACAGGAGGATTTGGACATTGGCAAACAAAAAAACCCCTATTAACCAGCCTGGTATGACGTCTCTCATTCCCAGCATGCCTCAGTTTTCTGCTAGTGTTCTAGGAATGGACATCTTTTCTTTACTGAGAAATGTTTAACTGTTTTACCAGTCATTTTTTCTTTTTTCCCTCCATCAACACTTCATCTACATGCTGCTTGGGCTGGTCTTCTATACAGCTATCCAGACCAGCATTTCCTCAGCAATAGCTTTAGAGGCCATTATTATTATTATACAGGATTTATATAGCGCCAATCATTTGTGCAGCGCTTTACAACATATAGGGAGACAGTACAATACAATACTATACAAAATGATTAGAAGGATTGTTTGTGAGTGCTTACAATCTACAAGGAGGTGCTGTTGTGGAAATTTTATTAGGATGTGTTTTTAGTATATTGTATATGTGAATATTGTCATCATGTCTCTCAGGGTCAGTTTTGCTGGGTTATGCTCTATGGAGCATAGCCGGGATTAATCAGCACTGAGTGTAAACCATTGGTGTGGATATCTTCCTGTGGATGGGGAGAAGCAACTGCTGTGCAAGGAGATCTCCACCTCCGAATGGTCCATGTGCTATGCGCTGGGCTGTTGGCCAGGGGAGATTAATGTGCATCACGGAGCGGTGTCCTCTTAGCGAGTGTATGGATGCCGGCGAGGGCCCCTGTGTAATGTGCAGATTTATTCGTTTGGAGTGGATGTATTTGCTTTAAGGACGCAGTATCATTTGGATACATATCTGCCTTTAGGAACATACGCTCGTGTCTTTTTGGTGTGTCTGATCAGCACATGGAAACAATATGGCGTGTTCCCTGCACATATACTCACATTGATGTGAACAGTAGTATAATCCTATTAGGCCTTGCTCACTGAGCAATGCTGAGTAGAATTTGCTCCAGTGGTAACGGCCGGCGTATGTGTTCGAGTCTCATCAGAGCGGCGTCCATAGTTAACACGCTGATTCCTTTGTGTGGTGTTTTGGCGGGAACTCCATTGCACATGGTTTTCTTTGTTAACTCGTATGCACAGAGTCCCCATGAACTAGCAGCTGGAAACTGTGCACGGTATGCTCCACAAGCACGAGCATATACTCCCCTTTCTATTGTCTATTCAAATGTATACATGTGTCTTATTGGCTGACTCCGTGTTATGTTAATGTATTGAGGAATTGATTGGCTGTTAGGCCATCACTTCCTGCAGTTATTCCTTTGTGTGCTCGCTGTTGCACTAGGCAGGACTTTTACTGAGCATCCAACGTGAGAACAGCTGGTGTCTGTTTTTACTTGGTACCGCTGAGCGCGCTCAATCATATTACACAAAAAGAGCATAGAACTGTGCTTTTTAGCGCAGCAGATTTCTATGCGCAGGAGCGTATATTAATTTCCAGAACAGTGCAAGTGATACAGAATGTAATAACTGTGAGGGATGAGCTGATTGATGGATTAGATGTATAGTTTTAGGAGCTTCACTGAAGTCATGAGTTTTCAGGAATCTCCTAAAGGCAGACAGAGTAGGAGAACTCCGGATAGGTTGTGGTAGGGAGTTCCAGAGAATGGGAGAGGCTCTGGCAGGGGTGTGGAAATTCTGGAAAAAACTACTTGTCCAAGGACTAAAGTGGGGGCCGAATCTACTTGTCCCTCATGACAATCTACTTGGCCTGATACAAAAAAAATAATTTTAACCAAAACCGTATTTAGCAGTGCTAAGAAGCGCTTCTCATTGGTCAGTGCCATCAGGTGACCGCGTTGACCAACGAGTGTTTGCTATTTGCGAGCAAAATTCAGAATAAGTGGAACAGGTACAGATAGTACACCCGTACTGGTGGACGGAAAGGACCGGTCGCCGAAAGGTAAGTATAGTGGGAGGGAGATTTGTGCGGGTAATTCCATTTTCCCAAATTACTTGGGAAAGTGAATTTACCCTTTAGGGCTGGTGCAGGCTTGGGCAATCCCGGGACGTGCGATCGTGTGCGGTTGCATACAGCGGTTGCATACAGCGGTTGCATACGCATTTATGGGGTTACATCTGCGTGACAATCGCTGAAAAAAAGGTAGATGTACCTATTTTCACGACATGCACCGCACAGTGTTTTCAACCGTGATAGCCCGGGCGGTATTGCAGCAGGTAAACTTGCAATCTGCCTGGCACGACTGGGGTGCCGTTAGAAAATAATGGCACTGACAGCACGATCGGCGGTGGTGTGAGATTCCGTGACCACCCAGCCATCTGCTCGATTTCGTGCATGATGACCGGGCAGTAACGGATCGCACACCACTGCCGATTGTGCTGTCAGTGCCATTATTTTCTAATAGCACCCCAGTCGTGCCAGGCAGATTGCGCGTTTTCCTGCTGCAATACAGCCCTGCCCGTGCGGTTGCACACGATCGCAGTTGAAAACACTGCGCGTTTATTTGCGTGCAGATGGGGGCAGTGCGGCTGGTTTTCATTTTTTCAATTTTTATTTACTTTGGAAAAAATTTTCATTTGTTTTGTTTTATTATTTTTACGTTATCACCCTTTTATTTTTTACATTTTTATTTAGTTACGTTTTTAATATTTTTTACTTTTTTTTAACTATTTATTTTTTAAACTCAACTGTATTGCTATTACACAGGGGTTAACAAATCCCCTGTGTGATAGCATTTGGAGGTGACAGGTACACTTTATTCAACCTGTCCCCTCCAACACAGGAGTTCTAGCAGGCACTGTTGCTAGAACTCCTGTGTGTGTGACAGGAATGAGCAGCAGCAGCTGAGGACAGAGGCTGAGGGAGGTGACAGAGCCTGTCACTACTCCACGCCCCCCACTCTGTCTCCGCCCCCCGTTCTCGGCGCTCATTTAAGAAAATATAAACCAGCCTTGCTACTTGTCCGTAGCAGGGCTAAAACAGTGTAAAAAGCACTTGCCCGGCGCCCGGAACTACATGTCCCGGGCGTCGGGCGATACGAATTCCACACCCCTGTCTGGAGAACATGTGGTGGCACGCTTGGGAGGAGGTGATCAAAGAGCTAGACAGCAGGATGTCTTGGGAGGAGTGGAGAGGACAGTTTGGGTGATATTTCAACATGAGGTTGGTGCTGTAGCTGGGAGCAGAGTTGTGAATGGCTTTCTATGTTGTTAGTATTTTGAATTTTATGAGTTGCGCTATTGGAAGTCAGAAGAGGGATTGGCAGTGAGGGGTGGCAAGCCACTGGGCAGTTTGTGAGTTGGATGAGTTTGGCAGCAGAATTCATGATAGACTAAAGGGGTAGTAGACTGTGTGGAGGTAGGACAATGAGAAGGGAGTTGCAGTAGTAGTAGATTTGATGCTAGAACCGCATTAAGCCTATCAGTATTGTAATATTGAGTTTAGGTACAGGTACTTTTCAAGTATTATGAGCTAAAGTTGTCCTGTTTTACAGCAATTTTGTGGGAATAGTTTCCATGTGGTGAAATAATGATGCATGAGTCACAAATTAAATCTCTGCAGATTCTTTTTTGAAGTTACAGCTGTGTAATGATAAATCCATGGGAATTAAAGAGTATATTACATGCACCTACCACATCTTTGTTGAGCAATTATGATCAGGCCCTTCTCAACACTACCCTAATCAGTGAGCGGGATTAAATCTGCTGCTTCATTACACACTGTATATTTGTCACTATTAGTTTTCATGATAGGATGAGGAACACTCATCTAGAAAAATAATTTGAATCTCGCCGACCTAACATGAAATACAAAAATGATTATGCCACAGTTAACAACTCTGCTTGCTCTGAAATGTGTACTATTCTCCAGAGTTTGCGGCCAGTAAAGCAAAATGTGTGATGTGTTACTTAAACTCTGATCTTCTGACATGGACACAGGCTGATTTTATGCTATATGCCAGCCGTCACTAAATGGCAGACCGTGGTCCAGACACAGACTGAATGGTGGTTCTGTCTAGACCATGATTGCAGACCTGCTTTGCCAGCCAGGCATTATCCAGCGCAGGCCCTCTCTCCACTTCAGCCCTTGTTTGCTAGGGCCACTGGCCTCCTGCCATCAGGCAGGGCCGGCTGCTACAACTACAAGTGATCTGGGCAACTGGGTTGTGTTGCCCCCCAGTGTCGGAACTACCGCCGGTGCAGCCGGTGCTCCGGCACCAGGGCCTCAGCCTGGGGGGGGGGACCTTTGTTCCTTAGGTCCGCCACTGCTGTCCCCCACCATGGTTTTTGAGTCCCCTGTTCCTTTGGGGGTCTTGGGACCATGGCACACAGTGTCCCCAATCTGCTCTGTAATCCACGGGACACATCCATTCCCTAATCTGCTCTGCGATCACTAAAGCATTAAGGCTCTCAGTACCACTTGCAGAACTACCAGGGTCGGAGCGGTCGCAATTGCGACCGGGCCCTGGTGTTCTGCCTGTTGGGGGGGGGGGGGCCCAGAGTAGTAGTAGTAGTAGTAGCCCCAGATAGTGCCACTCCTTCCCCACCGCTCTGACACCTGCAGCATGTACTGGCAGCTGTGTGGGGCTGGAGAGGCTTTCACTTGTCCAGCAGAATGTGCTGCAGGACATTCTGCTGTGTGGGAGAGGACACTCTCCACTTAGACTTGCCCCCTGGCCGCCGAGACGCGGAAGAAAGGACTATAAGTCCCAGCAATGCATTATATTTTTAAGTAGGGATGCACCAGTCAGTACTCATACTCGTGAAAATGCCCCGATACTAAATGCAGATACCGTTGTTCTGTCAAGAACGCCGACGTAGTTGAATTTGCACACAGACCAGTATTATCGAGGAAACCGGGATTTATTGACAAAGTATTCAGTTTAAATAATTAATTGTGACCGTTAATAATATGCCCTCCATCATTTATTGCCATGGATGGCATATTAATAACAGTCACAATTAACCATTACAAACGGATACTTTGTAAATAAATGTCTGTTTCATCGTCAATCCCGTCTGTGCGCAAGCGCAGATGCTGGGTCAGCGTTCTCGACAGAACACCAGCACTTTTGAACTTTTTAACTGAAGCGGCTGCCTGAGATCCCGTGCTTGCTGGGCACCTCGGCAGCCTTTCTGTTAACCACACGGTGCCATGGCAGTGGGGGGCTGGGGAGGCCCTTCATGGTTTCCTGCACCGGGGCCCTGAAGGTTCTAGTTACGCCTCTGCTCAGTACTTCGTGCACTTCAGCTGTCAGAAGTCAGCTGAAGTGCCGGGTATACAGACTATCAGGCACAGTCCTGATGTTCAATAAATAATAGACATGTACACTGGCAAAACATTTGTTTCGTTTTGTTTTGATACGGATTTTGCGTTATTTCATTTTTCTGTATTCGGGTCCGAAATTCAATTCGTTTCGGGATTCAGATTCGGACAAAATTTGTTAGCGGTAGTCTGGACGAAATTTCGTTTGTTGGAGGAAATGACATTAGAAAAAACCTTTTTTTTTTTTTTTTAGTCTGCAGAAGAGGAAAAAAAAGCATGAGTTTCCCCCCCCAATTCATACCAGACCATTTAGGTCTGGTAGGAATTTTCAGGGGGAACCCCAGCCCCCAAAAATGTGGAAAATGGTTCCTACCAGACCCTTGATCTGAGCACTGGCCCGGCAGGGCAGGAAAGGGGGGGGGGATCGAGGGCCCCCCCTCCCTGCGCCTTACCAGGCCACGTGCCCTCGGCATTGGGAGGGTGGGGACAAGGGCCTCTTCCCCACAACCCTGACCCGGTGGTTGTGGGGGTCTGTGGGCAAGGGGTCTTATTTGCATCAGGGTACCCCTTTAATTAAAGAATAAGGGGTACTTGTACCTCTACCCATTCACTAAAGGGTTAAATTAAATAGTTAGTAAAAAGTCCAGACTTTTGATAAAATCCTGTAATTGAAAAAAACCAAAAAAACTATTTTTGTCTATTCCTTTAATGAAAAAAAATAAAAAAATGGCTCCATCGATGTAATCCATCGTCACGGCTCGCTCCGCCCATTTGACATTCTCAGCTGTCAAATACGACATAGCATTCGTGAACTCCCGAATGCCTCACAGACCATCAGTTTACATTCAAGCAGGAATGTCATTTTGCGGCGAGTTTTCGTTGGGTTCGGAAGGTCGTCGTGCGGCGGGACTTTTGTATTGCAGCGGGTCGGCGGGCGTCGTGCATCGTGATTGATGCTGGATTACATCAAGGGAGCCATTTTTTTTTAAATTAAAGGAATAGCAAAAAATTGTCTCTGTTTTTTCCCCCCATTTTATGGTGCTGGGGTTCCCCCTTAAAATTCCTACCACACCTAAAGGGCCTGGTAGGGATTTTGGGGGAACCCCACGCACTTTTTTTGGGGGGGGTTTGTCCTCTTCTGCAGACTAAAACATTTTTTTCATTTTATTTCTAATGTAATTTTGCTGCAACGAAATTTCGTCCAACAAATGAAATTTCGTCCAGACTACCGCTAACGAATTTCGGAATCGGAAATTCGGATTTGTTTGCATTCATTATATTTGTAATTTGGATACATGCGAATGTCCGAATTTCCGAAATTTCGTCCGAATTTCGATTCGGAATGAAACGAATCGCACGTCTAATAAATATTAAGAGCAGGTTGACCACCAACCAATATAAGGAAAAAAGCTTACTACAAACCTGCAGTTTCATATCAGGCAAACTTACAAGCTTGTACCTATGTGGGGGTGTGTGGATGCTGAATATCTCATGGGAAACTAGTGGTCCATTCAGGCCATTTAAATTTACCCCAAGTAGGCTTAGCTGGGAACCGCTGCCCAAGGCTTTGGAAGTACATAATCCAAATTCACTACCATCCATCCAACATGAAATAATAGTTTGAGCAGATTTCCCCAATCATGGAGGCTTATATGAGGTACAAAGTCTTGTGTGTTGAACTTCAGTTGTACAGCATGCTATCCTTTTTTTTTTAGAGCACTGAGCCCATTTGAAACAAGGCAAATTGCTTTCTCTAGCGTTGGGGCTGTGCTGGAAAAAGCAGCTAGCACAGCCCCAATGCATCTAGTTTGAATCCAGCTTAAAACGTTTTGAGTTCTGACTCGAAACCAGCATGCTTAAACTGAAGCCAGAGTAAAGCTTGAACTACTGATCTGCAAAGTTGTTCTGGGTCAGTGTCTCTGAAATGATTAAGGCCACTGGATCAGAATGACAGCCAGTAACCAGCAAAACAAGAGGACACCATTGGCAGCCTCCATAATTCCTACTGTGAAGTTTTCATTTAAACCCTAAATACAAATTACTTGTAAAAACACCATATTACCTATAACTAATACATATCTCAGAAGAATCCTCAAGTATCAGCCGCACTCCAGCGGTATACGTATAAAATCAACTTTATTGTGTTAATTCCAGTATGAATCCATGAGTATGCACCAATACTTTGAGTACCAATGCCGATACTTGACATTTTCATGAGAACTACCAGGGTTGCAGCGTTTGCAGCTGGGACCTGGCTCTGGCGCTCCACCAGTGGCCTGAAATCATTAGTCTGTATTGTTTTAGAAAAACTGTCACATGACATTAAACAAAAATGTATCAGTACTTGTAAGTACTTGGGCAAGTATCAGTACTTGTACTTGCAAAAATGGTATCTGTGCATCCCTTTTATTTATGTTTATAAAAACAAAATCATACATTAAAACAGTGATGTACAAATCCCAGGAGCCCCGTGTGCTCCTTACAAATGACAGCTGCCTCCTAACTTTTGAATTTTTCTCTGGTCTAGTCTTGGAACTTGAAAAGTATCTGTACATGTACTTGTACCGAGTACTGTACTTGGTATCGGTGCATCCCTAGTATACACCACCAAACAATCCCCCATGCCTTTTTCTGTTACGCGTTTAACCAAGGTGATGAGGTCTATGATTAATCCCAGGTGGAGAAACGCGTAAGAGGGGAAGGCATGGGGGATTGTTTGGTGGTGTACACTCATGGATTTATACTGGAATTAGCACAATAAAGTTGATTTTATACGTATACCGGTGGAGTGCGACTGATACGCGAGGATTCTTTTGGGAGGTGAGAAAGCACCTTTAGTCTGCACCCGGCATACGTTGCGTGTGTATGACTGAAGATAGAATTAGAGCGGTGGGACTTTGATATTTGGTTATTTAATACATATCTCAATCATTCATTTCTTTTTGTCCACAGAATTTATGATAAGATCCAAAGAAACATATTGTACAGTAATGAACCTGATGCCAAACACACAGTATGAATTCTGGGTGATTGCAATAAATGCCAGTGGAGAGAGCCCAGCAAGTGAAAATGCAGTGTATGTGACAGGTAATGGTATAGATGTATCATAATGGTAGACAAAACGTTGTAAACTGTAATATGTATGTAATGCATACAAGGTTAATTGAGACATTTTTAATGATATTGTGCTTTAAATTATGCAATTTACGTTCTTATTATATACATATATTAATACATATACACTGAGTGGGCAGATTATTATGACCACCTGACGTTTGTAGGCAAATTAGCTATAATTTTGCTCTATATGTATTAAGAAATAGCAAGATGCTATCTCTTAATACATAATATAATTTATTACTTTCTGTGACATCATCATCAGGCTTGGAAAATTCTTGCAGGGACAGTAAGGCCTTGTTCACACCAAATGCAGAGCAGATCCGGTCAGGTTTCTGCACACGCACGCTAGTCTTTTAGATGCGTTTTTGACGCGTTTTTGGCTAAAAAAAAAAAATATATGTTTTTTTTAGTTTAACATGGGCTTTCAGTGCGTTCCAGGCATTTGCATGCGTTTTTGATGCATTTCCAGATCCAGAGCAGGTAAAATGGAGCACACTGTTTTTCTGCAGGAGTAACAGGTATTTTTCTGTACTGTTCAGCAGCAATGTATTTATAGTGATTATACATGTAGATTTATTATGGTGAAATTTACATAAAAGTAATTTGAATACTTTCATATTTGTAATTGCTTGCTGTTTCCTATTTTGTTTAGAGCTACTATATGTCAGACTGTATTTCACATATTTGTAAATGCTCCCTCTGGTGTTGTATATCAGAAAATGTGATTAGCATTTCAAGCTTAAAATAGGCATGTCAGCTATTTTAAACATTTAAAGTAGAACTAAGGCCTAGTTTACATGGGTGGCGAGGGTGCAGTAAAACCATGCGGTTGAACTTGATGGACTTGTGTCTTTTTTCAACCTGACTAACTATGTAACTATGATATGCAGTTTTACTGCCCTGCAGCTGCCCGATGCAGTGTCTGCACAGTTCTGTACACATTGTGGCCCAGAAAAAAACATCCAAAGGATGTTGATGACAATTGAAATGAATGGTACTTCAATAGAAACACCCATTGGATATCGCCTCCTGAACACCAGGCAGCTGCTACTCTGCCACCCCCTGAAAAGGAATCCACCACGGATCACTTTTCAGAGGGCGGTGGAATGTAAAGCCTGTGTAAATGAGGACTAAAGCCAAAGCTTTTTTTTTTGTTTGTTTTGGATAGAGTAAGGGAGTGTTATAACCCCTGATAGTTTTTTTATGCCATCTAAAACCCCCTGGAGAGCTTTGCCTTTACTTCCTGTCCGATAGCCACAACAGGAAGTGAAAGGAAATCATTCCAAATTTAGGGAATTCCCTAGTGGTCAGTAGAGTCACCAGAACTGGTGTCCCCATCAGGCCTTGTTCACACCAAGCGCATTCCAGAAGCAGAGCAGAGCAGTTACAGACCGGATCGAAACTGCGTCCAATGTATTCCAATGGTATTTTGGGCTCTAGTTCACACCGCAGTGTTCAGTTCCAGAGCATGTTAAAAAAAACTGCAGCAAGCCCTATTTTACCTGCTCTGGAACGCTCTGGAACGCATGCAAACGCATACAAAACACATGCAAAAGCCCTGGAATGCAGTAAAAGCCAATTTTAAACTAAAAAAAATGTTTTTAACCAAAAACGGTTCGGAACGCATCAAAAACGCTGCAAAAAAAACGCTGCAAAAACTCATGCAGATCTGGCCTGCATTTGGTGTGAACAAGCCCTTAGAAGACACTGTTTTGTTCTGATGACAACACACAATTTTGGGATTTTCGGTGATAACAGTCACCAGGACAAATAGAGAGGGTGAATCTCCCTGACAGGGACACAGACAGCAATACAAATCTTTCAGGTTTTCTAATCCCTCTCCACTCTATCCAAATCTAAAAAAAGTTTTGGCTTTAGTTGCATTTTTAATGGCTGCATGGGCAAGGACACATAGTATAGACCCTGAAGAAGAAACAATTGTTGAAAGTTCATTTGGCTAGGGGCCGGTTCACACCAAACCAAATCCCTGCATTTGGGGGGTGGGAGGGGGTGCGGTGGTGCGTTGAAATGAATGGCACCGCAGCCACGCCCCCCCCCCCCCCCCCAAGTGCCTGCGTTCTGGTCCAGTGTGATCTGTAAAAATGCTGCATGCACTATTATTTCAGATCGCACTGGACCGGAACGCAAGCACTAATATGTCACGCGTTCGGGAGCGGGCGATTGCTCTGCGGGCGGAGCTATTCTCTTCAATGCACCGCCACACCCCCTCCCGCCCCTGAATGCAAGGAGTCAGCCGGTTTTAGTTCCGGTGCGTTGCAGAGGCCAAACGCTCTGGAACGCACTCTTTGTGGTGTGAACCGGCCCTAAGTCGTACGTTTATCTGCTTTTCCCCTTTGCTGTTCTGATATAATAAGACAGGAATTTAAACAGGAACTCCAGGGAAATGTATTATTAACCCTTGCAGTGAGGCTACCCCCATACTCCAAGGGTTACCTGCTCGTTTTGGTCTAGGGAGGAAAAAAACAAAGATATACTCACCTGATCCTCAGAGATGGCCAGCTCTTAAGGTGGCCATGCACCTTACAACCATTGTACAACTTTTTTTGTCCAGACATCTCACCCTTGTTCAATTTTTGTTCAGCTAGCCCATCATGCACAGACCAATGTAGTTCACAATTAACGCTCGTCAGCATCTCCACCTGGCCTATTTTAGTCGATCGAAAGAACGGATTTTCGTTTGAGCATGTGCCGTTTTCATCTTTTGATTTTTGTTATACATCAACGCCACTAACCTGTCAATTTTCATCCAACTAGACGAAAATTGTCTAGCCTGCTTGACAAAAATGCAATCGCAGACGAAAATCTGCCTATAATGGTTAGGTTTATGGGCACCTTTAGACTGGCACGTGACACCTCTCTATCCCTCCGCTGCAAAGGTCTAAGGTCCCGGAAATCATTATGTTCTATACACTATGTATAGGACGCGAGGACGCTGACGGATATTCCAACGCTGCTGCATAGAAGGAGACAGGCTGGAGGGAGCGCTGTCACAGCCGTCCGGATCCAAGGATTGGGTGAGTATATCTTTTTTTATTTTCCTCCCTAGACCAAAACGAGTAGTTAACCCTTGCAGTTTGGTGGTAGCCCCACTACAAGGGTTAATAATAATTTCCCCCGGGAATTCTGCTTTAAACAGTCATAGACAGTCCAATGCATTTGAAGGGGGATAAATTGCTTCATTTTTTGTTTCTAGCTCCAGCCCCTCCTATCATTAAAAGACAAAAATACCTGAGTTGTGAGAATGCAGCTTTTATCTGCTGGGAATCAGGGAACATTAACCCCGTAGAATCATACGCCGTGGAAATCCAGAAAAGTACAAATGAGAAGGAAGACAATTCTATTTCAGAGTAAGTATACTCTCTATAATTGGGTGTAATATTGTTCCTTTTATTAGAATTAATGTGAAAGTACAAGGAAGAGAAAATAACCTTTCCAAAGGACTTATAGGAGCTTTATTGTTCTCTTGTCCCCGCAGAGGTGGGTTACACCCGCAGAGGGAGTGATGTTGAAATATTAAAGTGTCAGCAATAGGACATAATCATATGCACTGAGAGTTCTTGTGTTTTATGATACAGATGACCTCTGAGTGAATCCATACTACATACTACACCATACTACATTCATTCACTCCTGTCATAATTCACTATTAGGCCTTAAAGTGGACATCACGGCATTACCCAAATCTAAGCTCCCTCTGCCCTCTAGATCAGCTTTTCTCTACCAAGGTAATGTGTCACCATGGGGTGCCTTCTGGCATCCTCAGGAGTGCCTCAAAAGCTTTGCACAGCATTAAGATTTTGTATACTATAAAGAGTCCCATGGCTGAAAAAAGGTTTAGTAGCGCTGCTGTAGATGATGCCCCAGCATTACTTTTTTCTTTTACCTTGTTTCCTGTAGTAAAAAACAGCTTTTATTACTGCCCGTGACATCACCCAGAGGCTTTTGTCATTTTTTTTCAGGAGCAGCTGCTGGGAGCTCAGTTTCTATTGGCACACCCCCAGATCTACATCTCCCAGAAGTTCTTTTTCATACCCACAGTGTGTAGACAGGCTCTTATGAGCCAAGGCAGAAGCAGAAGCATTGTTTTGCTGGTAAAGACATCAATGTGGATTGGAACAGAGCGAATCAGATGAGGGGTTCTGTAGTCCAGGAAACGGGGCTGACACCACAGGCTGGGATTTCAGTTCTGCACAGGCACTGTGTTGTCCCCACAAACAGAAAGTTAGGAGCACACTGGATGCAGCTTAAAGCATCTCTAGGCAAAAAAGTTTTAAACCCTTGCCACTTTCCCTTTAAAAGGTACTTGATGGCAGGAGCAGGGGACTGGCTCTTTACCATATGATCACTGTGACATCCAATCACAGCAATCACATGATTGATCAAGAGACTGTCCCCGGCTTCCAATCATAAACAGTGACCATGAGTTGTCAGTGACAGCTCGTTCACCTTGCTGGGAGCGCACAGTGAGCACGCTTCCAGCACAGAACAATAGACACCTATATGTAGCAGCTGGGCATTAAATCATATCTTGGCATATACATTATATGTGAGCTGATCAGGAAGGTGTTAAGCTGCATACAGCTAGCATACATGCAGTACTAAACTGTTTCATCCAGGTATTGCTGCAGTGTACTAGTTCTCCGTAATTTGCTGATCTGAGAACCCCTGCTTGAGTTGAAGAAGAGGAATCCCCAAACACACCCACTGTAGGCACTTTGCTGTCCCTCACAAATAAAAAGTCTGAAATAAAAACAGTTATACTAAGAAGCTTTGCAATAAACAAATCTGCCATGGAAATTTGAATGTGACTAGTGAGGCATGGAGCACAGGAGAAGGAGGTACACACCACAGACTCAGGGAATACACTCCCAGTGACCCTATATGGTTTTCTCTGAATTCTGGCTCCTGCAGATTACATTACTTTAAGCTAAGATAAAATGAGCAAACTGTCTGATTTTAGAATTGTTGTTGTGTTTACTGGATCAGCAATAATAACTCGCTGATAGGATTACTTGTTGACTGATATTGCTCTTTAAAGAGCCCTGTCACCAGCCTAATAATTTAAACCACAATCTTCCCATAAGGTTATATGCGAATCCTCTGTATTTTTGGCATGTTATTCACCAGTAGAAGCCTCCCTTGTTTAGACATCAAAAAGCCCTGAGACCGCTGGTGGGTTTCGCCATCTTAGATGTCATGTCAGCAGCCCCAGCTGACTCAGAGCTGCCACTCAAGCGACACTTTATGGCAGGGGTAGGCAAAACTGAGCCCTCCAGCTGTGGCAAAAATTTCAAATCACATCATGCCTTTGCCTCTGGGAGTCATGCCTGTGGCTGTCAGGTATTGCAATGTCTCATGGGATCTGTGGTTCCACCAGATGTGGGTCAAAGTTTTCCTACCCCTGCTCTATGGTATTCCCCTTTGCTTCTCCCCCACCAGCTACATAAAAGGTTATGTAGGAAGGTGAAGGGAGGGGCAGAGGAGCTTGGCCAGCACTTTCTGTAATTAGACACTCCAAGAAGAGGGGGGGGGGGT
>NW_017306342.1:1838369-1848013 GCF_000935625.1 Nanorana parkeri
GGGTTCTGTGCTAGAAAGTTGACTCTTCAGAAGCAGTCATATTTGCTAGCAAATACAGGGGCATATCCAAATCTTTACAAATCGTTTATAGAGAGAAAAAACGAGTACCGGTAAGCATTTCAAATATTTGATTTTTCTGTTTCTTTTTTCCCTTCGAACATGTACATTGTGCCCCTTTTAAACAAGCAAAAATCCTTTTATTGAACATGTTTTATGTAAGAACTTGACTTCTGTAAGGTGGGATAGTATAAGGAGAGGAAAAGCATTGTATGCCCAAATTACAGCTCTGCTACATATGTAGAAATAGGCTGAACGTTTATATTTTTAACCAAATTACACTAAATTAGAGCTCAATTCACTCGGAAAAGCTATTATTTGAAGAAAACTCTCTTAGTGCTAAAGGAATTGTTACTTTGCCTGTCAGCTGCGTATGTGCTACTCACAATTCACACTGTTGTTTCACAGGTGTATTGTCGGAATTCCCATCTGTGAATCCCTCATCCAGCTGAAGCCAAGTGAGACGTATCACATCAGCGTCAGAGCGGTGAATGTGGCTGGCCCGAGCGATAGCAGCAAGTCTGTTTCCATTCATACCACAGGTATTCAGTGTTCAGGAGAAGGACAACGTATGCCACTTACTATGCTATTGTCACACATCCATCTCTGCTAACCTTGTCACATTCATTGTGTAGAAAACCATAGAAACCATTCAGAACTCCCCCATGACCTGCACAATCAATGAAATCAGCCAATAACCAACCAATAAACGGTCACACAAATGACCTCATCTCTAAAGTTATTCAGTGACGCATTATGATTTACACACACAATGGCGATCTTCACTATTGGGAAAGTATGCTTTCATCATTAAAAATAAAGAACTTTTGAAACCTTAAAGGAATACTATAAGGCCCTGTTCACACCTTTACATTTTGTCGCGCGTTCAAGGCTCTATGAACGCTTTACAAAACGTACAAACATGAAAATCCCATTGTTTTCTATGGGTATGGTTCACACCTTTCCGTATTTCCGCCCGTCTGAACGCCCTACAAAACGGCCTACGCCCAAACAAGTACATGTACTTCTTTGGGCCGTTTTTGTTGGGCGTTTCCATTGGGATACAGCCAAGTAGCCCTCGGAAACGCGCGTTTGTCGCGAGTTTTTTTTACCGCGAATCACGGTAAAAAAACCGCGGCGACAGACGGGCATATTCAATACGCCTAGGTGTGAACCCAGCCTAACAGTTTGTAGGCAACTCTGTTTTACAATTTGTTTTAACTTTGTACATTTTATAAATTGATATTTGGTATCTTTGTTATATTTATATAAAATGTTTATTTTACAAGATAACATTTAACCCCATTCCTGACTCTACACTCACTGGCCACTTTATGAGGTATACCTGTTCAACTGCTCCTTAACTCAAATATGTAATCAGCCAATCACATGGGAGCAACTCAATGCTTCTCGACATGTAGACACGGTGAAGAGGATCTGCTGAAGTTCAAATATCAGAATGGGAAACAAAGGTGATTTAGGTGACTTTGAACGTGGCATGGTTGTTGGTACCAGACATAGCGGCCTGAGTATTTCAGCAACTGCTTATCTACTGGGATTTTCACGCACGACCATCTCTCGGGTTTACAGAGAATGGTCTGAAAAAGAGAAAATGAGCAGCAGTTCTCTGGGCAAAAATTCCTTGTTGATGCCAGAGGTCAGAGGAGAATGGCCAGACTGGTTCGAGATGATAGAAAGGCAACAGTAACTCAGTAACAGTAACAGTTACAAATGAGGTATGCAGAAGAGAATCTCTGAATGGACAACATGTCAAACCTTGAAGCAGATGGGCTACAGTAGCATACCATAACTGTACCACTCCTGGCAGTTAAGAACAGGAAACTGAGGCTACCATTCGCAAGGGCTCACCAAAATTGGACAACAGAAGATTAGAATAATGTTGCCTGGCCTGTATCAATGATTGAAGCTGGTGGTGGCAGTGGCGTCACAAGTGGGTGCGGGGGGTGCGGCCTGCACCCAGGTGACACCATTGGAGAGGGGGGCACCAAAATGGACCACAGTCATTTTGGTGTCACCCCCCTCTGAAAAGTCAGGCGCTCGGTCATTGACCAAACGCCCGACAGTATCAGGAGAGAGGAGGGGACCCCGGCGGCATACCTTATCCCGCCGGGTGACTGTCCCCTCCTCTCTCTGCCGGCGTCCATCACCAAGATGGCAGCCGGCAGGTATCAGAATACTGCCGCGTGTGCACGATGACGACATCGCACATGCGCGCAGTGACGTCTCGGTGGGGTGACACTCAGTTACCGCTCCGGGTGTCACCCAGCCTCGTGACGCCCCTGGGTGGTGGTGGTGGTGGTGTAATGGTTTGGGGGATATTTTCTTGGCACATTTTGGGCCCCTTAGTACCAACTGAGCATTGTTTTAATGCCACAGCCTACCTGAGTATTGTTGCTGACCATGTCCATCCCTTTATGACCACAGTGTACCCATCTTCTGATGGCTACTTCCAGCAGGACAACGCGCAATGTCACAAAGCTCACATCATTTCAAACTGGTTTCTTGAACATGATAATGAGTTCACTGTACTCAAATGGCCTCTGCAGTCACCAGATCTCAATCCAAGAGAGCACCTTCGGGATGCGGTGGAACAGGAAATATGCATCATGGGTGTGCAGCCGACAAATCTGCAGCAACTGCATGATGCTATCAATATGGATCAAACTCTCCAAGGAATGTTTCCAGCACCTTGTTGAATCTATGCCATGAAGGATTAAGGCAGTTCTGAAGACAGTTACTTGCAAGGGGTAACTAATACATTGGCCAGTGAGTGTTTATTCCCTTGCACAATGCCCCTTTATTTGTAAATCTCTCTTCTGACTTTGGCAGCTAGAAGCCAACATGGCTGCTAGCTGTCAGACTAGACTGTCACTAACAAAGAATTCAGGAAGTTTCTCTATCATGTGATTAGCGTGTCAGCTATGCCATGGTGGTCACATGACTTTATTGTGTGTCTTTTTCTGTGCACTTGCACTCACGTTTTTCATCCATTTGCCAGCCTATAATAATACATCTAAGCATTTATTAAAACATTGCACCAACTAGCCTTAACTTACAAACCTTAACTGACACCTCTCTTCACAAAAAGTTAAAGCTCGGTGCATTCATTACCCTAAAAACACACAGCATTGGATTTTTTAAAAGATAGCAGAGCAGAAGCAGTTTGCTTTCAGACTATGTCTCTCTACTTGAAACTCTGTATGGAGGAGGGACAGGAAAAGGAGATGAGTCACTTCTCTGACTTATACAGCTGTATGTGTAATCAGAGCTTTTGGGCTCCAAAAAACAGCAAGCTTTTTTTTAGCAAGTCTTTTCCAGGCAAACAATAAATATAATATATTCCAATTTCATATTTCATATTAACCTAAAAAGATTCATTTAGATGTGTTTGCAGAATAATTTAGCCACCACACAGCTGATATATAGTGAATTATAATATTACAATTACTTGTATTGTAGGCAATGGCAAGTCTTCTCGTTTCCACAAAACTTTAAATGATCTGTGAATATTAATGAAATTGCCATATATGCCGATTTGCACCAAACTTGCCTGAATGTCGGAAACTTTCCTGATGGTTGGCTATTCTCTGTCATTCATTTCCTGCTTAATGTGAAATATTTTAGCTAGTCTAAACCTGTGTTATCTGTTTAGGTACTTATTTCTATCTTAATGAAGAAACTGCACATCCACTGCTCTCTATTTCTGATAATGGATCCACAATCTCTTGTGAAGAAGAGGAAAGTCTAGAGGATTTACCTTATCACTGCAATAATTTCTCAAGGTATTGTATAGAGAGTGAAAAAGTAGTGGAACATTCCACAGCATGAAGATACCCATTGACATGAGATGAGGGATGTCCGATCCAGTTAGACTGGACGAGGATCCAATGTGCTGCAGACACTACTGGGACTTGTGGGAATGAATAGTGATCAGACAGGAGTGTGCTGCACACCTCACCTTCTCTCTGCATGGGCTAATTAAGACCATACGCCTCAGTCCACTGGTAGACTTCATATCTGAATGCTCTCATGTGGCACCATTGGCTAGAAATTTAACAGTACCAGTGTTTTTGATATTTCCCAAGTGATCAGAACTTTTGTAGACTTTTTTTCTGTTTCAATACCTTTATTAACATTATATTAAGAAGAAAAACAGTGGTGTAGTGGTTAGTGCTTCTGCCTTGCAGCACTGGGGGTCCCTGGTTCAAATCCTGGCCAGGTCACTATCTGCATGTCCTCCCTGTGCTTGCGTGGGTTTCCTCTGGGTACTCTGGTTTCCTCCCACACTCCAAAGAGATGCTGGAAGGTAAATTGGCTGCTGTCTAAATTTTCCCTCATACGTATGCATTGAGATAGGGACCGTAGATTGTAAGCTCCTTGAGGGTAGGGACTGATGTGCATGTACACCATGTAAAGCGCTATGTAAATTGTCGGCACTATATAAATACCTGTAATAATAAAAAACCATTGTGAATACAATTAAAAAAAAAGTGCTTAATACAAAGAGGCAAATTATCTGCATGGAAATAGCACTCCTTCGATCAGAACCAAACCAGTCAAATAATGAGAGGCAGGTGGGATCAAATCAAAGGCTTTAACCATAACATCACAGGGTCAACACCAAGAGAACATCTATACAGTTCTACTGCAGGTGCAGACCTTTTTTTCACAATCTTCCTATATACCACCGCCAGAGAAAGAACCTGTAACCTATTAGATCAGAATAATGTATTTGGTAAGGCTTCACATTGACATAAGATAATGGTTGCAAGATTTAACCCCTGAAAGAAATTGACCAAAGGCACATGCATTGACCCCTGGTGCTGCCCCTATCTTGAAGAAGCAATGGTACTTGTTCAGGAAATCCAATCTGACTTTTTATTACCCTGAGATTAGTCAGGCTCCATGGACATGTCTGTACAAAACTAAGGTTGCCAATAGACTGGTATGTGTTTTACTTTGAACAATAGGTGGTAAAGCATGTACCTATCCTCACAATTTCCCATGTGACTAAGCTGACCTGTGGTTAACACAAAGTTAGTGATAAAGAATGTTTCTCTTGGTTGGAGGTGGTTCTTTATCATCACCTAGAGAATCCACACATGCTTAACCCGCTTCCATTGGGCACAGGTGACGTTAGAGTAAGGACAGGTTTAAACCATAAGTGCCCACTCCAAACACTGTGATCTCCTGCAGTATTATTTTGTCATCAGTTAAAGATCAAGTTCAAATAAGCCCACAACTTCTAAATTCAATGCGATAGAAATCAGTAGTACTTGTGTCCTGTGTTCAAGTCACATATCTTCATGGAGTTTGTATGTCCTCATATACTGTTTGTATGACATTTGTATGTTCTCCCCACATTTGTGTGAGCTTCTTACTTGTGGTCTGCTTTCCTGACATAACCCAAAAAGCTAACGTCTGTGACAACTGGCTCTAATGTTCATGTGTCTGCAAGACAGTTTTATTCAGTGTTTTCTGTATTAATCCACAGAACATGTCAGCTCTGTATACATACAGTATAGAAATATATATTTTTTCCGCTTTGCAGATGTATTGCTGTCCTGGGAAACCTAATACCCTTCAAAGGAAAGCATTACTGGGAAGTGGAAGTGGATGAGAATGCAGAGTACAGGGTTGGAGTTGCCTATGAAGACACAAATAGAAGTGGAATGCTTGGAGCTAACAATAGTTCCTGGTGTATGAGACACATCTGCACACGAACACGGTAAAATATTTATTAACTTTAAGCAGAAGCACTAAATTCTGTCTTTCCATTATAACATGGGTCCCCATACTTCACCTCAGTATACATCAATACCAGCATGCTACACCCCCTTCCTATCCAGGCCATTTTTCATTTTCAGTGCTGATAGTTTGACTGACAATTACTCGTTCATGCAATAGTGGACCCAAATTAATTTTATATCATTTTTTGAGATAGAGCTTTCTTTTGGTCGTATTGAATAAAAAATTATTTTTTACTATATAGACAAAAAGGCCAAAAATGTTAAAAAACAACAATGATGTTTGCACATTTCCATCTAGGGTGACAACTGCCCTGACCAGCCGGGTGGTTAAATATAAGGTGGTTAAACACGCTACTGTACAAATCACTGATGATGGTCATAGGGTCCTCTTAGAAATAGCTAATAGTATGATACTCTGGATACTATTCCTGGATATTACTATGTAACCAAATGTCACAGACAGAGCACAGGTGAAGCCGAATCCTGCTTCAGCGTAGAGGAGGTTTTGTTGCTGAATTAAACAGGATGTACCGTACAGCAGGACTTCCAAACAGCCAGTCTTTCTCAGCACCGGTAGATTTCAGACAAGGCCTAAGATCTGAAGCACCCTTTGCCTCTCCCATGAAACCTACACTTTACCCATATAGGGTACCCAAGCTGTACATACTCACCTTTCCTTTACTTCCTGCCACTCTGTTCATCTGAGAAAGTTAAGTAATATACCCTGTACTTTCTGGTTATGGGGGAACATGTGACTCACTGCCATTCCTCTCATGTACCACTGATGAACCCAGCACTGGCATATGGGGACAGGGACAGAGTCCGTAGCCCTTTGTAAATTTTAAGTTATGGCTTACAAAAGGCTTGTTCTCTTCTTTCTCAATGGAGGTAGGAGAACAAGATACATAATAGTAGTAGAGCAATGGGGAAGCAGAGAAAAGATAAGTATAAGCAAATGCATTGGGTGTGCCTGCTGCCCCCTTTCTGGCCAGAGCATCCCAGGTTGCTGGGTGGGGAGATGTGTAAGGGCTGCAAAGCCCTTAGCAACCTGGGATGCTCTTGCTGGCATCCTGCCCAGCTTCTGACAACCAGTGATGTCACTGAGTGGAGGGCGGCATCACTCAACCAGCATACCACCACTTCCCCCCCTGCCCACCTGATGCAACAAAAATGATAGGGACCACATTGGGGTGTCATTAATGTGAACCATGTCATTTTGCATGACATGTGGCATCCCCAGGAATGTCTGCACCAGGACATTCATCTTTGATTAGATACTTGCAAAAGCTGAAGCAAATTTAAAGTAAACCTAGGAAGAGAAAGACAGTTGGTGCTTCCATTGTTGGTCTCTTTCTGAAAATGCTAGTTGTTGGCTGGAATGCTGACCTTCTGACTTCAGTCCTTTTTCTGTCAGCGACCCAGAAGATAAGTCAGATGTCTAGATTTGCATTCTTGTTAGAGATCTGTGACTCAAAATATTGAAGCAATGGGATCAGAATGACTGCCAGGCGGTTAGCATTTTCAGAAGAAGTGGTCAGCAATGGCAGCCTCTATGTTTCTCCTATAACTATTTTCTTTTAGAGACATGTCAATGGGTGCATTATTTGTTATTATGGCACTGGGCCTGTTAATGTGATTATATTGAACTTTGCATTCTCACAGCAAGCTCACTGGTGGGAACTACATCTGTATTTCCAAAACAGAAGCAGGTGGGAATCTGCAGTAAGGTTTGCTAAAATCATTGCAATGTAAAAAGATGACCTAGAAAGGGTTTTTTTCTCTCAAAACTGGAGCATAATTCTACATTTTGACATATCATCTCATAATGTTTAGTATTTGTAACGAATGACAAACCTTGTTGTGGAATGTTGTAAATGTTATTGATTTCAAATATATCCCCCAACAGGCACAGATACGAATTCCTGCACTGTGGGGTGTCCCCAGACATGCGGATTACAATACCACCAACCAGGATTGGGATCTTGCTTGATTATGACAACGGCAGGTTATCCTTTTTCAACATGAACATTCATCAGCACCTATACACCTTCGAATGCCAGTTTAAACATCTAGTACATCCTTGTTTTGCCCTGGAGAAACGAGGACGATTAAGGATACACAATGGTATTCCAGTACCCTATTCACTGATTTTGTCCTAAGAAGAGTTCATAGTAATTGATATCATTTCATCTCTCAGAGATCCCGTAGAATTGTGTATATACCTTATACATATCAGGCTAAGTAAGTGGAGAAGTTCCCATTCCTTGTAGATCTGATATGAAGCTCACTCAGAAAAGTGAACTGTTGTAAAAATAAACGTATAAATAGCTTGAAACTTGAGTTATTATTTGCTCTCATTTATATTACATGTATTACTATCACTACTAATCTATGGTGTTCAAGACAAAGCATAACTTATGTTAAAGGCAAGTGCAGGTAGAGCAAACCGCACTCCCCACTGTTTAGAGTTGACATGGGACACTGCAGCTTTCACACGCCAACTCTGAGGCCAAGAGCAGGGGGCAGTAGCGCACTATATGCTGACTTTGGGTCACAGGTGTACATGTAATAAATATACTCATGTGATCCAAAAGAAAATCTGACATGCAAGAATGGCAAATAATGTGACTCTGGACCCAAATGCTTCACCACTGGTATCAGAATCATACTGTTCCAGCACAAGCATAATACTAGCACTGCCCCTGCTCTATTGCAGATGAGTGGACAAGGCTTTATCAATAAACTTAGGGGGTTATGTTAGAAATGTGTGTTAACAAGAAAATCTCATATTGCCCATATAAATCCATCTACCAATCAGTCGTGTTTGCATCACACAATTAAAAAATAAATAATGATTCTCACTGGTCGCTATGGCCAAAAATAAATTCTTTTGACAGCACAGCTTTTTTATACATAGATCTTCCAGTTTCAGTGAAACACACTAGGATAGAAAGGGAGAGGAAATCTCCTCTATGATACAAAAATACGGTCCTACCCATTTCTTTAAAAAAAAAAAAGGTTTTGACCAGAGTTGGACTCAATAAGCAATTGTTATTTTGTCACAAGTTGTTACTTTACACTGAAAAAACGTCTATGGCTTTTTCACATGAGCAGTGGACTTTACTGCCCTCTGAAAAGCAATCTGTGGTGGATCGCTATTTAGTGGCATGCCTTGCATTGTATGCGTTCAGGAGGTGATACTGCCGCCCGATGGATGCCTGTTTTTTTATCATTTGGATCGAGATGAGGATTTTGTATTGCAATACCGCTCCCAAGCAGTTGGCATGTGATTTCAGCCCATTGATTGCAATCGTTGCGTCTGCCAAGTGACACCACCTGCTAAACGTGACATGCCGCTTAAAATCTGGTGCGTCATGTGTACAATTCCATGCCGTCACCATATTAGATGAGCGGTCAGGGGGGCAGTAAAAACGTGGACAATTATAAATTATCTGCAAGAAAGTCTTATCTTAACATGTATATCTTAACCACAGTCATGTATAGATCAGTCTGGAATGGTGGATAGACATGTGTGCCAGCAAAAAATAGTTTCGTTTTCATTCGTATTTTTCGTTATTTTGTTTTTCGGGAGTGAAATCAATTTATTTTGGGATGCGGACAAAATCCGAATTTTCATTAATTTCATTAGTGGTAGAACGTATGAAGTTACAAAGGAAATTTTGTAGCAACAAAGTAACATTAAACAAAAGGAAAAAATAAATTACTTTTTTAACAGTCTGCAGAAGGGGAAAAAAAAGCGGGAGGTTCCCCCCAATTGCTGCCAGACCCTTTAGGTCTGGTAGGAATGCCCCCCCC
>NW_017306342.1:1848458-1872883 GCF_000935625.1 Nanorana parkeri
CCCAAATTCATACCAGACCCTACATCTGAGCACAGGCCCAGTGAAGGGGGAGACGATCAAGCACCCCCTCCATGCCATACCAGCCCACATGCCATCGGCATTGGTAGGGTGTCCCCATGCCGCTGGGGCCTCTTTCCCACAACCCTGGCCCAGTGGTTGTGGGGGGTCCCCTAATTAAGGGGGGACCCAGATGCCACCCCCTTTTAAATGAGTAAAGGGTACTTGTACCTACTCATTCACTTAAGGGTTAGATGTAAATCTAAATAAACACACCACACATTTTGAAAAAGTCCTTTAATTAAAAAAAAAAGTCGGTTTTTGACAAGTCTTTCATAATAAAGAATAAAATAAAAACAATCCATCAATGTAATTCAATGTCAATCACTATGAACGACGCTTGTTGACTCGCTGAAATAAGAAAATAGTCCCTGAAATGAAAAAAATAAATAAATCACAAGGTATTTGTAAAGGCATTGTGAATTTTGTTGGAGTTCCACTTTAAGTGGTAAAGCTGCCCTTCAGACAGAAAACCCTAAATAAATAACAACAAATTCTATAAATCCACTTTGTGTGCACCAAATTTTGCAAACCCAGATGTTTGTACAAGTAGTGGTGACTACAGCAGGGGGCGGAGGCAAGACCAGTCATCCTGCACAAGGAAAGAGAGCAGCAGTGGCTGGTCTTTACCACAGGAAATTCCCGTACAGAGGCAAAATGCAAATGTTGTTTTCATGCTGAATCACTGCATAGATCTGGAAGAAATACGCAAAGGACACTGAGAATCAACTAATACACGCAGCTCTCCTATTTAGACAATATTTGTTTAGCATGGAGTTTAGCTTTAAGGTTCTTTTTCCTTGGCTTCACTTCCAATTTACACTTCAGTGTACCTCTAATTTAAACACATTTATAAAGCCAAACATGAGACCCATAGATAAGGACACTCTTAACATTAATTCTGCTTGCAAAATATCAACTTGTTCCAGAATGTTATTTTTCTTTATATTTCTCTATATCTAAAAGAACAAAGCACTTTATTTTCAATCAAATATTTACTCATGTAAGTCTTAAACCTGCTTCTGCAGTTTCTTTATAGGAAATGCTATTCTATATTCATATGGAAGCTCCATACTTGGCACCAATTACATCTGTTACCATGGAAACTAGAGTTAAGGTGAGATTCCAAGAAATGTGTCAGGCATTAATGGATCTCAGTGTATTTATATGCACTGTTTCCAGTGATTAGGAAATACCCGCAGAACAATTTGCTGGAGTACGTTTTTCCTTTATATAGCAGAGCATGTCTTTTCTGCATGCAGTGCATTCCATCACCAAGCGCATTTGATACGTGCAGCATTATGGGCAGTGGTAGTATTTAATGTACAATAGAACAAGTTATCAACAATGCGTATAAACAAGAATGGAATATTATTCCACTAGAAATCAGATCTGTAAAATTAGCTATTTATAGTGTGACATTTCTATATGCGCTGTGCTAAATTAGTTTGATTAACCTCACCATTAGGAAGCAAGACACTTACTTCACATTGAGAGACATCTTCAAATCTATCCTTTGGTTGGAAACAAAACATCTTGGTAGAAGGCCACTTACTATACAAAATTTGCCAGTAACAGTCAACGCTGCTTCACTGCTCTTCATATCAGACTGGGGAATATTCTGCTTTTAGAAACAATAAACCACCTACCTGAACATCCATGATTTCACCAGCTATTTCTAAGGTTTTTTCAGACATCTCCCAAGACTTGTTATTGTAAGTTCTCTTACTTTCACTCTCCTGGCAATACCTTTATTGAGTCCCCTCTGTAAGCATTGCCATAAAGCAATCTTCACAATCTTTTTTCAGTCACTTTTTAAAAGTATGCATAATCTCTAGACACCCCAGTCTAAAATGTCAAAAAAACAATAACAAAGTAAAAATGTGTTGTCCCCTAAAATCAATACCAGACCCATATCCTAGACAGGGGTCTGGTATGGGTTTTAATGAGGACCCCAGGCAAAGAAACAAAAAGACTACGTGGTGTCCTCTCTCTTTCACATAAGAGCCCCCCCTTTCACACCACAGTCCTCCGATTTTACATCAGAAGCCCTACTTTAGCAAAAATGGCAACAATGACAGAAAACACCCCAAGGGCCACGGCACCCTGGTTGAGAAAGGCTGCCTATGGCCCATTTCACATGGGCTGATTAGGAGGGGATCCATGTACGGATCTTCTAGTAATGGAAAAAACTGAAATGACCAGACCCTATGTAGGTCTACGGGGAATCGGATTTAAACGAACATGGTGTTCATTTACTCCCAATCTGGCACAATCGGGTCCAGCAAAACGGATCTTTGATACATTTGTTTTTCTGCACCTGGCCGGAGTCGGGGGTAACTGGGCAGCCATGAGTGTGTGCCATAGATTAGCATTGGGCATCTGATCAGGTCCACCTGAAAAACTGAGAGGTGGACCCGATCAGACTACTTGTGTGAAAGGGGCCTTAAAAGCCATTTCCTATGCTTTGCCTACCTCACTATATATGGCCACCAAAAAGTGATAGGATTCCAATGACAGGGAGCTAATTGTGATAAGGTTACCAGAGTAGTTGAATTTAGATTAGATATTAAAGATATGTCTTAAATAATATGGAAAATACACAATCTTGTGTGAAAAGCAGGAGGAATGCCTTTGAACTGCCATAGGCTGATGGTCCTCAGCATCCATGTGTTACTGTCCAGGAATGGTATCCTAAGATTACCATGCTAGAAAGTCCACACAGCCCCTCTCTATCAAGATCTCTGCTGGGGAAATCTTACCCCTAAATAAAAATTCAGTGGAAGACTCATCCATGCAGTATCTAGCTATGACTAAACCATAAGATTGGGTAGATGAAAGGCTTTATATATTCTGACAATAATATTTATAAAAAAGAAAACCTAGTTGTATTGGTTTTACAGAATTAATACAAGAGCAGAATGCATAGCATTGTTCACAGTTGTAGGCAATAAATGGTTGGGCATCACTTTGTATTGCACATTTTTAAATACATTAAACTCCCCATCATCAAGCATTCAAGCAATCAGCACTCTCAAGCAACCGGCAAAAAAAATATAAAAATCGAGGACTAATATGTCTTTGATTTTTCTTTTGTGGTTGTTTCATAGACATAGGGACACTAAAAAACAAAATTTCTAACTAAGTTCTTTGTTTACACTTTCTTCTGGCCGGTGGCTGGATTCCGCGGTCCGCAGCAGAATGTAAACAATGGGGAGCAAAAGCCAGCCTGCTATTGGCTATTTCAAATTGCAATAATCAATAGCTGGCTGGCTATTGCGCCCTACCACTGAGAAGAGGAGCAGACCTGAGAGAGAAAGTTCTCTCTCAGTTCCGCTCCTCTGCTCAGTGGGTGGGTGCAGTAGACAGCCTGCTACTGGATATTGCAATTTGAAAGAGCTGATAGCAGTCTGGCAATTGCTCCTGCCCACTGTCCGCTATTTCCATTTATCTGCCAGCTGGCAGATGAATTGGGGCTGCGGGGGGTTGCTTGAGAGTTATTATTAACTCTCACGCAACAGAAACTACAGTTATCCAGTATCTACTAGGGATGCACCGAAATTTCAGCCGCCAGGGTTGTGGGAAAGAGGCCCTTGTCCCCATTGGGTCCTCCCTGGAAAAAAGCACTCCCCCAATGCCGAGGGCATGTGGCCAGGTATGGTTCAGGGAGGGGGGCGCTTGGTATGGAATTTTATGGGGGACCCCACGTTTTTGTTTTTTTGGCATTGGATTCCTACCAGATCTAAAGGGTCTGGTATTGTCAGGGGAACTGCACGCTTTTTTTTTTTTTTACATTCCTATGAGACCTAATGGGTCTGGTATGAATAGGGGGGGTGAACCCTATGCTGTCTTTTTTATTATTGTTTATTTTAATAGTTGAACACTTTTCTGCATTCTCTGACAGCTGTCATTTTCCCTGTTTACATTCGGGAAACAGTCCGAATGTAGCAAAGAAGCTGAGAACTGTTACAGAATAACACACAGATCTCAGCTTCTTTCTTTGTTAATGTTCTTTAATATAATTCTGATACTTTGTTAACATTCGGGGAAACGTCCAGAATGTCAGCAACGTGCAGAGAAGCGGAGAGCTGTAAATGACAGCTGTAAATGTTTAGAGCGGCTAAACAGATTTGCACATAATAATAATTTGCAGAAATTTGTACGAATGTCAATTCAGAATGAAACTAATCGCACATGTCTAACTCATACTATATCCTCAACTTATGAATAGACAGGAGTATAGAGGCTGCAGAAAAAGAGATTGAGGACTCTGTGTCCTCAATCTATTTATCTATTTCAAAAGGGAAATATCAGGGGTCTGTTTAGACCCCTGATATTTCCCAGAGCCCCCCCCCCAACAGTAAAGTAAAAAAAAAATAATAATATATAAAAAAATATTTGTAAAAAGGTTAGAAAAAAAAATTGGGGGTTTTGGCCTGACAAATTTTTTATTTTCGGTTTAGGTCTGAAAATTACATTTTGGTGCACCTGTAGTATCTACCTATCCCTGTTGGTGTTGGATAATGGGGAGTTTACTGTATTTTGCAGTGGATAAAGTTGTAATCACAGAGGGTTGTTTTTGGATTTGGTGACACAGCCCAAACATTTTTGTGACCAAACTGGCTTAAAAATGTAACACTCATACAGATACGATTGTGTGTAGGCAACTGAACTGTGTTACATTGTAGTTGCTAGGAGGTTACCTCTGCCCAGCATAGTTTCATACTGATTCATTTTGCATGTGTAGGGCATGCTGCTGCTTGGGCCCCATAAAGCCTTACTTGTCCTATGCCAACGCTGGAAGCTTATGACAATACAAAAAAAGACACAAGTAATAAAAAAATATCAACAGTTCACAATTCTTAAAATATACACTTTATTGTTACTGGTGCTTATTGTGAATGTCTTATTTAATCTGTGAAGGTATATACCTTTCGAAACTGGAGTTAAGGAATACCCTTGCAAAAGAAAATAAAGAAGCTACAAAATGCTTAAATATATATCTCCCTGTCCATTCTGCTGTGGAATGCATTGTAGAAACATTGTAGAAAATAAGGCAGACTTCTGATAGGGAACCAAACTGCAAAATTTGTTGGAGAGAAAAAGCAGGTGCCATCCTCCCCTTGTAGGAGCCAGTGGACCTTCCAACACATTGCATAGCAACTCCAGATGTCCACTGACATCACAGGATGAAATTAACTGACAGTAAATCAGGGCCGTCACCAAATTAAAAGTACAGCATGTCCCTCTTGTAGTACTGGAATCAAAGCTACAGGGGTTGATTTACTAACCTTTTAAACACACCACGAACGTGTATACACCTCTGTAGTGTGTTCCCTCCCAGCATGATCTATGGGAGGAATCGAAACACCTTTGTAGTGTGTACACACCCAGCAGGTGTGTTGTGGAAAGCCCTGCAATGAATTGCAAGGTAATGTGTAAATTAGCTCTATGTTATGTTGCTTGCGTTGATGAATGCAGGAATGTAAATGCATGAGCTAACCATTTTTGTCTAAACTGTGAAGCAGCATTATATATGCATCATGTGCATGATTTTTCCATATATGGCATTAGTGGAAATATGCTTTTAGAGACTTTTTGGTTGATAAATACGTTTTGCTGTGTGAAAATCACACACACCTGGTGTGTGTGTGTGTTTAGGTTAGTAAATCACCCCCACAGTATCCTCTATGAGACCATCCAGTATCCGTAAAAACTGAAATCAACGTAAATCAAAACCCCAAAACGATAGTTTAAACATCCACATTGAGTTCTTACAGTGCAATACAAATGTGTCATTTGAATAATATTTCTGTATTTGCAATATGAAAATAAAAGGTCTGTACATCAATTAAAGGTATAGTATTGAATATGAATTGTGTGAATTTGTAATGCATCTAAAAGTTGGCTTTTTTGTTATTATTTTTTTATAAATCCATAGAAAATATTGAACATCTAATAAAATAAATAAAACATATTTTAATCATAGATGCTATTGATCAAGTTCAAAAACTCTTCTGTGTAGTTTTTTTTATTTCTTTATACAATTTGCTACTAAACAGCCTTGAGAAAGCTCACTATCAGTAGTGTGCAGAGGTGAATGATTGCCCCCTTTTCAGTGTATACACCTCTGTAGTGTGTTCCCTCCCAGCATGATCTATGGGAGGAATCGAAACACCTTTGTAGTGTGTACACACCCAGCAGGTGTGTTGTGGAAAGCCCTGCAATGAATTGCAAGGTAATGTGTAAATTAGCTCTATGTTATGTTGCTTGCGTTGATGAATGCAGGAATGTAAATGCATGAGCTAACCATTTTTGTCTAAACTGTGAAGCAGCATTATATATGCATCATGTGCATGATTTTTCCATATATGGCATTAGTGGAAATATGCTTTTAGAGACTTTTTGGTTGATAAATACGTTTTGCTGTGTGAAAATCACACACACCTGGTGTGTGTGTGTGTTTAGGTTAGTAAATCACCCCCACAGTATCCTCTATGAGACCATCCAGTATCCGTAAAAACTGAAATCAACGTAAATCAAAACCCCAAAACGATAGTTTAAACATCCACATTGAGTTCTTACAGTGCAATACAAATGTGTCATTTGAATAATATTTCTGTATTTGCAATATGAAAATAAAAGGTCTGTACATCAATTAAAGGTATAGTATTGAATATGAATTGTGTGAATTTGTAATGCATCTAAAAGTTGGCTTTTTTGTTATTATTTTTTTATAAATCCATAGAAAATATTGAACATCTAATAAAATAAATAAAACATATTTTAATCATAGATGCTATTGATCAAGTTCAAAAACTCTTCTGTGTAGTTTTTTTTATTTCTTTATACAATTTGCTACTAAACAGCCTTGAGAAAGCTCACTATCAGTAGTGTGCAGAGGTGAATGATTGCCCCCTTTTCTGTGATATTAAAAAATAGAGTGCATCTATTTTTCAGAGATCAAAAACTCCTTTAGAAAGAGTGCATTTAATGTGTTGATTGTTAACAACTATAAGTGCTTTAAAAAAAAGCAGAGTGTTCTCTTCAAAGCCGCGAAACACGAACAATGATTTTCCTTCACTTGCAAGTCTGAGTTTTTGTTTGTTTCTTTGCATCATCTTTTGGAGGAAACTTTCATCCAAGATATCTTTGATGTTTCCATACAGGTATGAAGAAAATTGGCAATGTTTTTTCCCCCCATTTTTTGAGTACAACCCGTCGGCACTGATATTGCAGCAATCCAGTGTAATTAAACTTGTGATATAAGTTAACGCAAAAAAAAAAGGCTTATTCATTGATTTCATTGTGTTTTTTTAAGTTTACTGCAGGGTACTGGAGGTAACCTTTGACCTGACGATCCATGGAACTTCCACAAAGTGAAGCACACTCTGGCATAGATAAAGTTACCAACAATGAACTGGGTCCCCTGTAAGGATGGGCTTCATTGACTGAAGGGGGTCAGCTATTCTGGGGGCGGTCGTAGAGTTTTAAGCTGTTTTTCGTCTAGTGATTTCCAATATTTGAAGTTGTTATCCAGATGTTGCATTAAGTTCGGTAAGTCAGCAAATGCTGTGGGAGGGAAAATAAAAACTACTTAATAAATTAGGTATTGTAATAGATTTGATTTTAAATTCATCTGAGCAGAAAGTAGCAGAATGCAGAGGCCTGACTTTGAGGTCTACCTTTTTTATGAATATTTTAGTTAAATATCAAAAACAATCTAAGTAAATTAATCATGCTAATTCAAATTTCTTTGATTGGTGTACAAAAGTATGCAATAATCCAATCTTAAAGAGGAACGTTATCCATATCTTCAAAAAAACAACAAAGGCACCTTTAGAAATGTTTAGTAAAGGCAATCTACAAACACATACTTCTAGATAATTGCCAGATTTTTCTTTTTTTGCATACCTTATTTCTCTTTTCTTCCCCATTCTGTTGACAGAGGCTATTTTAACTAAGGGCAGGTTACTAGATCTCCCTTTACTTCCTGGAACTTTGGCACATGTAACTAGGACATGTGACCATGCACATCATCTCAAGGGAGGAAAATGCCACAGATGAGATTCCCAGCAATGCTCTGCTGAGGTAACTTTGCCAGGATGCAATACTTGGGCACGATTACATCATTTGTGCCAAAGTGGGAAAAAAGAAATTGCAAGTAAAATAAAAATATGTTTGTTTAACCACTTGCTGACCCGGGTGTTTACACCCCCTTCCTTAGCCATTTATCAGTATTCAGCGCTGCGATACTTTGACTGACATTTATTCCGACATGCAACGCTGTACTGAAATTAATTTTATAAATTTTTTTGGGGACAGATAGAGCTTTCTTTTGGTGGTATTTAATCACAACTGGGGTTTTTCTTTTTTTTACTATATAATGAAAAAAGTACCGAAAATGTTGAAAAAAAACCCCCCTTATCCCTACTTTATGTTATAAAACATTTGTTATTACCCAATTTTTTGGTAAAATATAAAAGACAGGGTCATGTCGGGTAAATAGACACCAAACATGTCAAGCTTTAAAATTGCGTGCACCCGTTAAATCGCAAAAAACTACCATACTCAAAATTGACCATAGCCGACGCTTTAAAAGCTTTTACCGCTCATCAGTTTAGTGTTATCAGTGATTGATGACCCTAGAATTATTGCTCTCACTCCGACGTTCGCTGCGATATGTAACATGTGCGGTGCAATGGATGTAATCGGCGTTTTCGCACGTAGGCGGGCTTGACGCATGTTTGCGTGTGCATGTGGGGGCGGGGGACTTTAATTTTTTTTTTATTATTGCTTTGATATGTGATTTATATATTTTTATTGTAACTTAAATTTTTTTAAACCTTTTTTTTTTTCCACTGAACTTTATTGCTATCACATAGGGAGCAAACAAGCTCCCTATGTGATAGCCAATTTGCAGTGACAGGTCCTCTTTATGGAGACATCAGGGGTCTTTAAGACCCCTAATGTCACCTTGGGACCCCCAGAGAAGCTGATGAAGCAGAGACCTGCTTCACCAGCTTCTCTCCGGTTTCTGTACCGGAGAGTGACAGAGGAATGCAGGCAGTGATGTAATACACATCAATGCCTGCATTGAGAAGAGGAGATAAAACGGAGCTCGTGTACTGAGCTCCTTTTGATCTCCGGCCGCAGAGCTGCTGTGCTGGTCCCGGGCTCACACTGGGAACAGCGGAGCCCGGGATCGCCAGCAGCAGCGGCGACGGATGGGGCGCACACCCGACCACATATTACAAGCGATCGGGCATCTCTACAGATGCCCGAACGCTTGTATGTAAACAGCCATCGCTGATATTGATAGTATGTGGACAGGGTTTCTAAGTTGACTTTGAATATGTAATCATATGTAGGAGAAGTTAGGAATAAAAAATAAAATTTTGCCTCGTACAAAATTGGAATTATTCAAGTGAACACAGCTTTACTTTATGCACTAAGCAAAGTGGAAATATTCTGCTGCTTCAGTTAAACAACCCCAGTGTGTGCTTTTTAGTGTATTTATTAGCTTGGTCTTGTCTGCTGTGTTAGGTGATTTCTTCCCACCACCATGCTTTTCTATAACATCAATTAATGATAAGAACAGTCACTGGCTAAAGCGTTCACTGTAAGCTTTCTCCTGCATTAGTGCACTGCTGACACTTAGCTATACAACAGAAGGAGATATCATGTGAGGCTAATTTAAAAAAAAGTTAGCATCCCTGTCGCTGACAATAAGGTTTGTCAGTCTGCACCTTTAAATACTGTATGTAATAACATAATGAATTCCCTAATATAAAATGTCATCTTACCATCCCATGCATCAAACATGTCAGTGATGAAATAATCCACAAATGAAATCTGGGATTTAGGAATACTACACATATTCCTGTCAAACACGGGCATTACCACAGGCAAACCTTGCTGCTTCTCTTCATCTGTCTGCAGAAAAGAAAAACATTATTTTACACTTAGATGTAATTGTTTTACATTTTCTTATAATAACTGAAAATATAACAGGTCTTATGGGTAATATGGATTTGTAGTTATCACATATTCTGGGTCTATAAAAAAATCCTTGAGGACAATCAGGGGCAGATACAGAGGAAACCCATCCGGCACCCACAGCATGTATGGCAGGTAGTGAGGGTCACAGACAGAGCTGCTCTTCTCACAAGGCAATGTAAGAATCTTGGCTCAGATGGCACTGTCTAGAATGACATGAGACAATCGTCTTCTAGATCCTTGAGCTTAGAAAGCATAAAGGAGTAGAACAATAGTAAGTGGATTACTTTCCTCCATAAAACATGGTACCCATTTAGAGCAAATAAAAATTTCAGTTAAATATAGATCACATATTACTGGCTTAAATGGGAATCCCATATGCCACAATCCCATATTGTACACACAAAAAAATTCTAGCAGACAGGGGAACTAATTTTTTAGCAAAAGATACATAAAAGTATCTTCTACCAAAAAAAACCCCCTTTATCTGCTAGCTTTAGATCTTTTTTAAGTCTGCATGAGTGCATGAGTCTGCATGAGTGCCCTGAAGTGTATATTTTACCTGAGCAAAGTACTCCTCTGATATTCTACCAGCCCACTCAATACACTGCTCCAGTGCTCGGCATGGATTGGAGATGTCTGCACACTTAATAAGCATCCTCTTTATAAGTATCCGATTTTCTGGGGACGTCAAAACATTTTTAAGAGACTCATCCTCACCAGTGCTCTGAGGGAAAATAAAAGAGGCAAACATAGGGGTTAATACTAAAGGCTAGAGTCAATCAAAGCTTTGGGACTTCTGAACATGTTCCTTTCATTTATAAAGCCTCAAAAATATTTAATGGCAGCACAAAAACAAGCGAATACAGCTATAGTACAGTTCATAAAATAAAAATGACAAAGGAGCCCATGTATAGTTAAATTGTTGACCTCGGTTTTAACTGCTGCCTATGTGCATGTCTGAAATATTAAGGGGAGATATAGGCAGCAATTAATCTTTTTTGTGGCGATTGGGGAGATTCTTCCTCACTTCCAATGCAGGTGTCAGACACAACAAGAAGTAAGGAGAAGTCTCCCCAATTAGGGCACTGACAGCAACAAATACAGTTAGATTCTTCTAGAAATACTGAGCCTCTGTCTATATTTCCATTGAGGAGATTCTCCCACACTTCTAATCTAGTTGATAAGTGTCAGAAAGAACAAGAAGTGATCGGAAATCTTAATGAAGGCATCATTTTAAATCTTACACAGAGGTTCCAAGACAAATTCTAACTGTAACAAGTACTGTCTGTATTTTTTTGCATTAAAATCTAACAAAACTATTGAAATAGAAAAAAAACCCCAAACTTAGGAAGGTTTTAACCCTTATCCACAATAATGGAAAACGTTTTGGCCAGAGTCAAGCTTCAACAGCTATAGACAATACCAAAGCATTTCTACAGATCCTTATATGAATAACCCAAATGTCTTGTTCTTCATTGTTACAGAACTAAGGTACCTGTACGTACCATAAAATATTCTACAAGTTTCCTTATGCAAAGCATAAAAGAGAAGTTATTGTCTAGAAAACCTAAAAAAACCTCCTATTCATACAAACTGTATAAAAAGTAAGTACAAACAACTTACCACAGTAAAAAAGACAATAGATCAGAATACATGTTAATGTCTGGCTGAAAGGTCATGTATTTCTTCACTGTGCAGTCCCACTGCATTGTATAAATGTGTAAATCTATAGATGAACCAGGCTTATTGGCTGGAGTGCTGTGCCCCTATTCCCTGTATTAAAGAGGTCCAGATGTCAACAGCGACTGAAGTTTCCCTGTTCATGCTTGCTATAAAGTCATAGCATAAAGTGCAATTATATTATTGTGATTCCCCTGCCCCAAAGATCAAAGATATCCCCAGTTAGCAATATTCACTAACCATAATACCTCAAGTAAACCTGTCAAGAGAAGAATGGGGTCGTCCACTGCTGACCCTCTTCTGGTTGCTGGTTAAAAGAGAACTATGAGGTAACCTTTTTATCCAATAGTTCTCTTTAGGATCATGGGATGACATATACTAACGTCCTCCCATGACCCAAAGCTCAATATATAGTGAGCTATATACTGAGAGCGATGCAGCCGGGACGGTTCCCGATAATACTGTCGAGATCCACCTACCTAGGTGATTGACAGTGGCCTCTGCCTTTATAGAGGCAGAGACAGCTGTGCCCGCCCCTCCCCTGTCCGCTCCTCCAGTCAGCGCTGGAGGAAGGATTAGTGAGAGGAGGGGGGAATCCCTGCCGGGACCGGTGACAGTCAGCGCTCTCTGCAGGGAGGTAATTGGGAGGTGAATGAGCGACGGTATGTGTTCGCTCACTTCCCGATCAATAGAGCAGATGCGTGACAGTTTCAATGTAACACGTTGGCTCTAACTATGAGGATGAGTCTAAATCACTCACCTCGTAGTTCTCATTTAATTGATTGCTATGCTGATCCACTTTCTTTAATGTGTTATGTATCACTGATCCATAACAAAGTATGCAGATGAGAAAGGTCAAAGAGAAACATGACACATCCATATCTTTATTAGTTGTGTGTTGGAAACAAATTTATAAGCATACAGCCAGTCAGCTAGGTCACCATGTTTTTTTTCTTTGAATGAAACCTTAAAAACATTGTAATGATTGAGATTTAAAAGTGACTGTGAAGTTAATTAT
Organism: Nanorana parkeri; assembly: GCF_000935625.1. NCBI lineage: Eukaryota > Metazoa > Chordata > Amphibia > Anura > Dicroglossidae > Nanorana > Nanorana parkeri. The sequence goes on from NW_017306342.1 coordinate 1,861,216, forward strand.
TCATCTGAAGTAACTCCACAGTTACGGCAAGCATGAGCTGGTGTACGCAGTAAAACATTTAGGGGGTTATTCACTAAGCTGTCGAAGGCAGTCGAGTGAATAACCGAGCCGAAGTGAAGGGAGCCGAACTATGTACACCGGCTGGCTTCGGCTCCCTTCGGTTCAGCCGAACATGCTCAGCATGTCTGGCTGAGCCGAAGTGAAGAACCCGTTCGACTCGGCCGATCCAACATCTGGATTGGCTGAGCCGAACACATAGCAGTTCACTCGCTGCTGTTCGCGTAGGATCCCTGTCCCGATCCATACCAGACCCTTTAGGTCTGGTAGAAGGGTTAGGAGGGATCCCAAGTTAAAAAGTAAAAAAAAAATCTGTGGGGTTCCCCCCAAACGTCATAGCAGGCCCTTTATGTCTGGTAGGAATTTTATGGAGGAACCCCACCCCCAAAAAATGTGGGGAAAAAAGTGGGGTCCCCCCTAAAATTCCAAACCAGACCCTTAATCCTAGCACAGGCCTGACAGGGCAGGAAAGCGGGGTACGAGCAAGCGCCTCCCCCCTCCCTGAATGCTCTCTGAATACCAGGCCAAATGCCCTCTGCATTGGGAGGGTGCCTTTCCAGGGGTCCCCCTAGAAAAGCACCTTGTCCCCATGCCAATGAGGACAATGGCTTCTTCTGCCAAAGGAAGCCAGTAATCGCAGCCTCTCTATTTCTCTAATGATGATTTTTTTAACAGAAACCTTTTACGAAATAACGGGGTCGGCTGCAATGCTGACATCCTCCTGAAAAAGCTGGATGCCTGGCTTCATGATCATTCTCCCAGAGCAATACCTTTTTAGTCAGTTCATGAAAAAAAATAATGCATATTAATTTTTTCTTTCTCCTCTTGCTGCATATGTGTCATCAGTAATAGATAGGATAATACAAGTGATGCCTTTTGATGTAAGGGTATAAGGAATAGTCTTTTAAGATAATGTTCTGAAGGGAAGGCACTTGAAGACTTTGCTGCATTTCATTACAGACTGTGGACAGACTCTCTTTAGCCTGTAACAACTAATGACATGAATATTAGGCTGCACAGTACATGGTAGCATGGTAGTACATTAGGTCATTTTAGTTCTGGCTTCACCTGGTTTTTAGGCACAGTCTTACACACCTCATTCTCTTCAACAGATGCCAATGGCTTATTGATGCTGTTGACAAACTTGTTGACATGTTCAAAGTGCTTTGTCATCTCTGTTGCTAAAACCATGTCGATAATTGCTTGCCGTAATGTACGGTATTCATTCCTGTTACAAGAACACAAAAGAAACACATAAAATGTTATCCAGCCGGTACGTAGAGTTAAAAATAGAGTGATGGCACTTTAGGCACGTACTAGCAGAATTACAAAGAAGTGGTAATACCAGCAGTATAGCTATTAGCCGAGTAAAATGTATTACCAGCAAGCAGAGCAGTATTTGGAATGTTAGAGATTTTGTAAAGCTCGGCTACACCCAAAACTGCTACGTTTATGGCAAAATATAGCCAGTGTCCAAAGACTTAAAGTAAACTGTGCAAACATGGTTCAGCTCTGTTTTCCAGTTTTCTAGACCTGCCATTTATTCTGATCCTGACTCCCACCTCCACCCAATCCCCTTCCCATCTTTGAAACGACATAATCTCCTCTATATAACCCACCGCCTTTTACCATTTAACATGTCACATCATCGGTGCGCTGTATCATCACAGTGGCTGTATAATTTTCATTTTCTACAGTTCTATATATTTTAGAATCATTGTATGTCACTTTACATTGTGTTTCCTTTATATTTCTCCAAACTCCTCTTTTCTTTAAATGTGAATTTTGTTTTCACATCTTGGGCTTTAGTCCATGAGTCCACCAACAGATACACATAGGGTAAGACTGTTGCACAATACAAATAATTTTATCATGTAAGCAGTGCAAACAATCATAAGATCTCAGGAGACTAGATCAACAAGAGATCCAAAAAGGCTAGAAGAGTTTGTATCCACCACTGCCTGACACATATAGTACAAGCATATCAAGTAAAGGAATGTCTAAAGGTCTGACTGTTTCCTGCTGATAGACACCCGTTATCATGGTCATCTTAGACTTCTGAAATTAAAGAATAATGTTTTATCCTTAACCAATTAAAGGTTAGGTGTTTAAATGGCTATATATAGTATTTAAAAGATAATTAAAGCGGGTGCTTTTGCATGTATCTACTGCTAGCAAGCCTTTAATATAAGCAAAAAGTGTAAAAAAAAACAAATAAAAACGCTTTGAAAAGGATTAATACTTACCCGTGTCTTCCCCGCGCTTCCGTCCGAAAATGTGAAAAATCTCGGGCGACCGCAAAGCATCTTGGGGCGGGCGAATGCGCAGATCACATTTTCGGCCGGGACGCAAGGAGAGACACAAGGTAAGTCTATGAACGCGTGCACCCGCATGCAGACACCGTTGGAGAGGAAATGCCCGCAAGCCCAGAGGAGTCAGCGCTGGATCGGAGACCCACCGCAGCGCTGGAGGGACAGATGAAAAGGACAAGAAAGAAGAAGAAGATCGGATTAAGACACATCATTTAAGGTAAGTGCTGACATTAACATTGGGGGGAGGGAAAAACATTTTTGACTTTAATGTCACTTTAATCTGTTTAAACCAATATGGCCTGAATTGATTAATTATACATGCCTTTGCAGCAGAACACCTTATAGTTGTTCTGCTACTTCCTATCTAATCTTGCTATCAAACACATGTACAGTGAAATCGTTATTTCAGTGACTCATTTGCAAGTTATTTTCCATGCCTGCTGTCAAATAGAAGAGCCCATTAAAGTGGTTTTGTTCCGTGTCTTACCTCTCCATGTTTTTGAATATATTGCACTTGTCATCTCTCGTGGTCAGCTGGAAAGCCAGTGCTGCATGATGACTCTCCAGCACCGCCGTGTCATTGTAAAGGATAGCCAACTCACTCCCAGCATTGCAGAGGAAAGAGTTTGTTCTCCCTGGATGATCCACATCATGAACAGTGGCAGCAATAAGAGCAGCAACCACATCAATTGGATCCAAGCTTTGCTGAAAAGAGACAAGAATCACTAATAGCTCAGTCTGGCACATTTGGGAAAATTATGACAATTGGAATGTGCTCCTCTAGGACATAAAAAATGCACTACAGGATCAGCTACAACAAATATTACAAGTTGTGTTCAGTTTAAAGCATAGTTACACAATTCAAAAGTGACACTTTTCTGAGTTGTTGTGTGTGTCGATATACCTTACCTAGCCCAAGAGCCAGGCAGTGCTTAATGGGTGCCAATATACCTTTACTATCCCAGAAGTCAGAGGAGTTCATTTACTAAAGATAAATAAGCTGTTCATTTAGCAAGGTCATTTTCTTTGCAGGGGGAGATTCCCCTTAGTTTAGTGCATGTGTTGAAGCTGCTGACTTCTATCACCCAATCATATGCCATCAAAAATAGTTTATTTTTATTTTCCTTGGACATGATTGAGTATTCTTTGCAAAGTGAAATTTCACCACATTCACCAAACTAGGGAAACTTCCCCTGCAAAGTGCAAATTCCCTTGCAAAGTGAACATCCTATTTGCCTTTAGTAAATCAACACTGTATTCGTTATGAGTAATACACCTTACCTTCCAAAGGTGCCAGCATGTGCCTAATAGGTGTCAATCGATACCTTAACTACCCCAGATGACATTGAGTGCTTGATGTGTGTCAGAAACATGTACCATGGACGGATAGCTAGATTGTGCACTTTATAACAGAGGTAAAAACCTTTCAGACCAGAATTTCTTCCATCTGGATGGATCAAAAGTACATAATGACTACAGTTTCTACAGAGTTAATAGTTGGAACATTGCATCCTAATCCACAAAACAGATGCCTCCACTGGGTAACAATAGTTTGAACATTAGTTCCTAACCTACAAAACAGCTGCCTCCGCTGTTTGTGGGTAACAACTGATCTGTGGTAACCTGAGAAAAATTATGTTAGTATAAGGGATAAAGCATGGAGTTACTACTGTATGCACATTTTTAGGTGTGTTACAATGCCTAATAATGTGGAGAGACTCAATTCCTCTAATACTCATGTATTCCCTAACATATGGAGGTTGGAAGATATGAAGCAAGGTAAGTAATTTATGATATAATTACTCATCAGTATCAACTTGGAATGAGTTATGTGATCACTGTCCAACTGCCACACATTCCTAACTGTACTCTGTGTTACAGCCAACAGCATCCTAATAATATTAACCGTGTTCAGGTAGACATGAAAGCCTTTAAGGGCACTTAAATGATCCATTTGTAGCTTACCTTTACCCTTTCTTTGCACAGGAAGTAAGCAGTGGCATGTAAGACATCAGCGGAATGTGTTGAGTTATGATAAGAATTGCTTGAATGGTAGTTTGACTCAATAATGTGAAGCCAAGATCTTAACGTTACTTCTGAGCAATTCAAGAATTGACAAACCTCAAATCGAGCAAACAGTTTGAGGCCAAGGTACACTAAGGGCCTGTGTGAAAAGAGAAAATTCATGCTGTCAGAGGAAAAAAATGGAAACTTTCAAAAATGCTACATAATAGAGAAGAAAAATGATAACTACAATACTCTGACATACGTAACATAAATTATACACCAGGCACCTTTTTCACTGCTATCTTCAAACTTGGTCCTGCCTCAGACTCCTACCACCCAGATTTACCCCATGTAACCTCCTTCATCTAGCACCATGTAATGTTTAACTTATAAATTACTCTTCTGGATTAATTACTGGTCTGTTACTCTTAATAACAAAGCTGCAGTGGCATGTAAATCCCATTACTCGTCTGTCTTCCACATTCTCAAGAAGCTGGAGGTTTGGAGTCTCTGTAAGGCCATAATGCATAATGGTTTAGGCCACCTACCCACCACTGTGCAGAAGAAGACTTTTACGATGAATGATCACATAAAAACTGGAACCATATAGGAAATACCACCTTAACTATTATGGCGTTCAAGAAGGTAGTGAATAAGCGTACAGGAAAAACCATTTAACAGCTCCAGTATATTAGCATGTAAACTCAAAAAAATCTTAACTGTATTAGAATTCTGCACCTATACATATCTACACATATCAGATGCACTGCATATTAAGAAATTACTGCAGAATTATGGCATCCAAGAACCACAATCTCCTAAACACTTTGATGACAGCAAACAATGGCTATAGGACAGGAAAATCTAACCAGGCCGGGACAGAAATGTTTAAACAGACTGCACAACTGCTGATCTTAATCATTATTTTGAATTTCTAGGCCTTCATGTGATGTAAAAAGTAGGGTCCATTGACACAGATGTAGTTTTATGCATTTTCAGCTTATGAGAAAGTGGTGCAGGTATAATTAAAATGGGTCATCTTCAACTCACAATTTGAAAATGCCAGAAACACTTAACAGCCTTATTCAGTACCACAGCAGCCACTCATTTTTAAGTTTTCTGTATTCCAAATAGTCAAAACCTTTCACAACCTTGAAAAGTTCAAATGAAGCATTGAATGAAAAAAATGCACAAGCAGTACAAACTGCATGTCAAAACAGTCAGTAGATCTAGAGACAGTTAGTTACATTTAAATATGCAAATCCTGACTTTTAGTCAAGCTTGGCCCCCCCTCTTGAGCCTACGTACTGGACAAGGAGGCTGCACGCAATGTTAAAGGGTCAACAGGAAGGCTAAGAACATGAAAAGTAAGCTGGATTTTTACTGAAAATGAATAGATTTGCAAAGAACGTCAGCTCTGTATGCACTAATTGTTTTGATGTTTTTCACCATATGTTCAGTTTGAACTACCTATGTTTGTAAAATAATGTTAGAAGCTGATTCCTGAGTTTTGTATGCCATTCTCTGGTTTATTTCAAACAATATGGGGAGGTATCCAAGAACCAATAACAACCAATGTGAAAAAAAGCTCCAGTAATTGCTTGTTATGGATTACAGTACTTTGTACCACTTTATTAAACAAAACTTTGATATCAATGAGATTTGGAGACATGCCTTTCTGGCCTTTCTCATTGAAAGAAAATACTATGCCCCATGTCAATCTGCAGAACTACAGGTCTCAAGAAGTCCCACTTTTTCAATGTTTTTTTTCAGATGGTAAGAGATCTCTAAAGAGATCCTCTTAAAGATCAGTCAGAAACTTGTTATAGGTAACTTGAAATGTCTGTCTTTGATGTTGTCTATCATTAGGGGAATTCCAGGGCTTATAATAAAACAATGTTTTGTATAAGCAGCAAAGTCAAAATCCCATTCGCACTACCACGGTCTCAAAGTCCACAAGGTATACGTGGTGCTCAAGGTGACCACACGGAAGGCGCCGTGCAAACACTAGTGATAAATAAAGGTATTTCACCGTTACACACTTGAAAAGTGTGTGCCGGTGAAATACCTTTATTTATCACTACTTTTGTATAAGCAGACACACTATATGGCTAAGTTAGTTGTATATTACACCTTTTATGAGTAGCAGCCTCTAGTTCAAAAATATTAAATTCCCAATTTTCTTCATTCTCCATTGCTTTTGCTATCCGCGGTGGGATGTCAGAAAGGGTGAGAGAGGAGATTAGGTGCCCAGAAGACGGATGGACTTCTGTTACAATGACAGCAAAACACAAGAGAATTTAGTAAATTAGTGATCATTTCAACAAAAATGATTAATGGTCTAAGATGACCTATGAGAAGAACTTACGTTTTGATGAGAATAAGTACTCATTCCCTGAAAGTCTTCTTAAACCATCCTAAAAAAAATTTAAATACAATTAAAATATGGACTTAAAAAGTTAATTAAACAGCTCTAGCAGTGTGACATTAAAGCAACAAACAACAAACAAATGCTCCTCAGAGGGATCGAGCAGAACAGAAAAATAGTTTAAAAAGTACAAAAAAATAAATACAAAACGATTGTGCGGAGCTAGCAATGACAGCTAGCTCCGCCCAACAGTTTTCTATTGGCCGGCGGTTCTGCTGCCATCAAAAAAAAAAACTCTCCCGGGCGCTCTGGGAGTCTCCCGCTCCCGGCCGTCCAGGAGAGAAACACTGCTTTTTCTTTTTTTTTCTTTATTCTGACACGGAGCCGTAGGAATGCATTGCTAGATTCCTATTGGCTATTTCAATTTGCAATAGCCAATAGTAAACTAGCATTGCACCCGCCCTCGGCTGATGGACCTGATGGAGAACTGCAGCAGAGGGCGGGTGCAATACTAGTTTACTATTGGCTATTGCAAATTGAAATAGCCAATATGAATCTATCAATGCTATCGGCTCCGTGTCAGAATAAAGAAAAAAAAAAGAAAAATCAATGTTTCTCTCCTGGGCGGCCGGGAGCGGGAGACTCCCGGAGCGCCCGTGAGAGTTTGCTGTCTGGAGATCAGTGTCCCTGGTTAGCTGGTAACCAGGGACGCTGATCTCTCTGCAAGTGGCTGGAGCCAGCCATAAGATCACGTCTGGCTCCGCCCAGCTGACAGAAGCAGGCTTTCAGCGCAGCTCAGCCGAGGCATATGCCTTCGGCTCAACTGAGCCGCTCGGCTAAGTTCGGGAGCTGTACGGGCTATTGAGAATAGCCCGCACAGCAGCCCTTGGGTTCTATTGAACCGAAGGGGTCCTGAGGCCGAAGCTAGGCGAAGGATCGGCCGAAGCTACGGCTAGATCCTTCAGCTTTTTCGTGAATAGACCCCCGAATATACTATATCCACAGCCATTCCTCTGTCCAATTTATTACTCACTTCCTCATAAAAAGAAAGTAGGTTTGTTTGACAACTTCTGTCTTTTGTGAATCCGTGCTGACTATCGCTTATAATATTATTTTCAAGCAGAAACAATTGCATGTGATCCTTGATCAAACTTTCAAGTATCTTGCCAACTATTGAGGTTAAACGTACAGGTCTGTAATTACTTGGTAAAGACTTTGATCCCTTTTTAAATATAGGCACCACATTGGCTTTGCGCCAATCCATCGGTACCAAGCCAGTCATTAGAGAGTCTCTAAAAATTAGATACAATGGCTTTGAAATTACAAAGCTCAATTCTTTAAGGACACATGGGTGTAAGCCATCTGGTCCAGGTGCTTTGTTCATCTTAATTTTGTCCAACTGTTTCTGGACCATATCAATAGTCAACCATTGTGGTTCAGTAGAGGCTATGGCACTGCTATCCCCATTATGGACTTGAGTTACATCCTGTTCCTTGGTGTGCACAGAGCTGAAGAAAGTATTTAATAGATTTTTCTTCTCTTTGTGCGCAGATACCAACTCTGTGTTATCTTTTAAGGGGCCAACATGTTCCGACCTGATTTTTTTTTACTATTAATATATTTAAATAATTTTTTGGGGTTAGTCATGCAATCTTTTGCAACCTGTCGTTCGTTTTGAATCTTTGCAAGCTTTATTTCCTTTTTACATATGTTATTATATTCTTTGTAGCTTTCAAATGATGACAGTGTTCCTTCATTTTCATATTGTTTAAACGCCCTTTTCTTATTGTTTATGGCTTTTTTAACATTGGAGTCAGCCACATGGGTTTTACTTTTAGGTTTTTAGGTGTGATGGTATCATCATTATTTCAGTCTACATCATGTGAACAGTTATTCAACATTATAATCATACTGGGGGTCACAATAGGCTCCTTTTTAGTATGGCGACAGTGTACAGATGACTAAACCCTCACCGAGCCCCAAAACCACACTCTATGTGGAACTCTAATTTACGTGTTGCTGACATTCTGGCTTTACTGATAATCATTCAGTTGGTAAATCTTTTGGAGTGCTTGGGTGCCATACCCTTTTCTGTAAGAATAAAATAAAGACTTCTTCTGACTATACTCAAGAACTGTCCAGAAGTTTTCAAAATACAAAAAGTTCAGCCCCAGGTATTGCCAGTCTACTGTATTGATTACCTTATTTGTGATCAGAAGTAGAAGGACAGAAGGCATTTGAGCTTGTTGTAATGTATGTTTAATGCTTGCCCTATGTTGTTAGTGTATTGTCAGCCAGGAATAAATGCACACTTACTGGTGTGAACCTACCTGTTAGGGATCACTTTTAATAATCTATGAAGGTTCTAATTAATCCTGGTAATGGTATTGCTATTAGTAATAAGTCACATTGAGATGGACCACATTACTTGTCTAAGTTTTTCGTTTGATTGAGATGCTTATTGGGAGCATATCCCAGCATTTATACCTAAATAGGCAACTCAAATAAAACCGTTCACAACTTTTTTCACACCTCCAGTCATGTTCTTAAACAATTAAAATCCACCTTGACATATTTCATAACACCATGGTGATTGAATTAAAGTGACTAGGTTGAGGTATGTTCCTGACACACATTTGAACTAAGGAAGCCACTTGGATGAGTGGGGAAACGTCCAGTTGATTGTGATATCTAAAACTAAGCAATGAGAATTGACTGTAACTACTACAAAGAACAATATATTTTGGGCTGAAGGATGCTTACCTTCAAATTAAAAAAGAAGTACAGTTTAGAAACCTACTACAACATTTTTTGTAGTAGAGGTCTGTGTAGACATCGTAGGTCGGAATCCTTCAAATATATTAAGGATGATACAACCTTTTCATTTATCACTGGAACACTTAAAGATAATTTTCCTACTGCTGTAACTTTAGGTAACGAAACTTATTTTACAATTTTGCTTATGAGGTGTTAGAGTTTTAATTTAACTGTGATTGTGACATCCATGAGATTAACATAGCATTTCTTAAACTGTAAAAGAATTCCAACCAAGTTGTAAATGAAAGAGCCTGTCCAGTGCTTTATATTTACAGGCTAATAAAAAAATATTTTCTAATTTCTTACAGTAATGAGCTCCTGTGTATCTTAGGATTTTTTCTGTGCCGTGGGTTACAAGAGTGTTCAGCTCCGCTTTCAGCTTTGTCAGGAATGCTGTGCCTACGATCTGTTCATTTAATTTTGAAAAACAGTCCTGCTATTTTAGAGATATGTTTTGTGATGAGCAGGGATAATGTGTGGATAATTGGATTTTTGTACTTGCCATGAACATCATTTTTCGGAATTCATTGAAGCACACACGTTGTCAGAGACAATTGGGTTATACTTCCGCCTACAGGCAGCTTTGGACAATGGCAAACAAAAAAGTTACCAGAGGGTATAACTCTTCTCATTTCCAGGAAGTCTCAGATTTGTAGAAAAGCAATACTAAGAACAAGATCATAGCAGTAGAGGCCACCAATGCCGCAGGCAGATCAGATATAGATGCTGTAGGGGAAGCCATGGAAGCACACTTTTGGCCTCTGCAAAAAGAATCAGCAATCAGGGTTGAAATTTGTCACCTAATACTCTGCATAACTGTGGTGAAATTGTCTCAGGATAGCAGGGAACTATACCTTATAGACCAAAGGAAGATTCTGAGCAGTGTAAAGACTCAAGTAGAGGACAGAGTTTCAGGCTGTCTGTGTCAGGCCCTTCAGATGAAGGGGCCTATTACAGTGTCAGGGATAACATAGCTCAGGATATAATGCTGAACCTTGTGCACTTACAAACCCGTGCAGAAAGCAGGAGAGGTCCAGACAGCCGCAGATGACCAGGACCAGGGACCAGTTAATGAGGGGAAGCTCTGCTGACTTCTATCATCCAATCATGTACAAGCAGCACTACTCTTTTTATCTTTGCACGTGATTGAGTGTTCTTTGCAACGTGAATTTTAAGCACATTCACTAAGCCAAGGGAAGATTCCCTTGCAAAGTGAACAGCCTATTTGCCTTAAGTAAATCAACTCCATCAGTAAGGAATCAGTTAGTATCCAAAGCTCCATAGGCGGCATTTAATATATGCCATGAAATAAAAATATCATCATAGCATGGTCAGACCAGGAGACTTCAAAATCTTCTGCAGATACAATAAACTTGATCTAAATGATAAAGTTAATTTAGGTGTACAGATTGTGTGGATATCAATAGAAAGTTAAGTCCATTGTACTTGATGCAGTTCCTTCCACCGACTCCAGATGTTTAATTTGTGAACAGAGGTGATTAGATGCATAGCAAGAGACTAGTGAGTTTTATCGGAAGACTATATCTAGAGGGAGGGGATCAAGCTAGATATTTAAAAACATCTTTTGTAAGGGGAAATATAGAGACTGCAATTCATGCAAGCCCCTGGTCCAGAACCAAGTTACAGGTTAGGAGTTCTGACTTAAGTCAAACTTCCTTTGAAGTGGCCTCCTATTTGAACGCATCAGTCTTTTAAAAAGAGTTTACATTGCCCAGTTGGTGTGTACACATTTACAAGCATAAAAGATTAAACTAGTAGATTTGTGGTTATAATTTTGCATCTCTCATCATGTTATCTATAAAAATAGTCCTGTATTAAGGACAATCGTTTTGCAGTGGTATGGTGCGCCAACATTTGTTAGATTCTGTGGGGGAGCAGTAAGTACGGGAAAGGCATTTGTGCCTGTATTAGGTTTGTGTTCATTCTTCTAGTGAGTCTTTAGGAGTAAAAGTATGGTCTCCCTAAAGCCTAATATATACAAAATATACAACGGAAGATAGGATATCTTTACACTATGCAAAAGTGTTACTGAATTAATAAATGGGGTATAACCCCCCCCCCCCCCCCCCTTTTTTTTTTTTAAACA
>NW_017306342.1:1872942-1898504 GCF_000935625.1 Nanorana parkeri
ATAAAAAATGGGGTTTACCCCCCCCCCCCCCTCACTTTTTTTTGCAGAATAGCAATACTAAAATATTGTGTTACTATGTACTCCAAAGATCCCCTAGGATTGTTCAGCTGTGTCTAAACAAGGGCTGTTCAACCCCAACTTCTGGCATGTAACAGCTATGTAACACTCCGTGGAATTGTGTTAGCCACTGAGCATAATATTCTTAGATTTAAGGGAAGAAGGGGCACTATTGCTGATATGTTTGATAATATTTTCAGTCATAGCTGTGTTCAATTTAAATGGTGCTACAAATAATTGATTTTTGCAGGTGTGTTCTGTGAAATAAATTGAAGACGGAAAATGTCATTCAAATGCCCTGTTCCCCATTCAAAGCCAGCCATCCATTCATAAAAAAAATTGCAGCTACTGTATGTGCTCATACAGCCAGATTTTAAATGCCCAATTCAAGAAAAACATGGATGCTTCTCACTTGTGGTTTGTCATTAGAAAATAAATAGGTGGACTGTTGCTCTGGACATCACTCTCAATGCATAACATAAATTTTATCAGAAGAATGACTTCTAACATGGGCAGCCACACAGAGCAGGATGTGGGGAAGACAGAGCTGCCTTGATGTCAGGACTTTCTTCACATACTTCCTGAATGCTGGCAGTGACATGTAAATAGCAACACTGCCAATCTGTTAACCCATGACAAGGTATGCGGTCAGGATGGAGACTTTACTTCAAATATGCAATAATATACAGTAAGATGACAATCATGTATATATATATATATATTAAATTTGAGATTATTTTAAATTAACTGGCAAGTATATGTCCTGAGTCAATTAAAAAAGCTTACAAAAAAATTGCACAATGTCCATTAAATATATATGTTTTTATCTCCATACATTTCTTCACTCCCAGACCACTGGCACATTATTTAAAAAAAACAAACGCATTTTACCCTTTTTCTAATATTGGTGGGGTGGGTCCTTGAAATTAAGCTGGCTCCTATCACAGAACGGAGGCACCTGTAAATATTTGCGTATGTATTCAGTAACTCTGCAGAGTACCCCAGTAGCCTGAAACCCCAGGGTGCTCCATAAAGGAAATTGTGATGACAGCTTAAAGTGTATCCATACCCTAAGAGTTTCTTAGTTTTGGATAGCATAGGGAAGGGTAAGGTTTTACTGCTGTCTACGGTTTCATTGCAGAGATTTCTTCACTTCCTGTCTGGTAAAAAGGTTGTCCCCAGAACAGTCAGTGAGGGTAAATCTTTCTTAACAGCAATACAGATCAAAGTATAAATTATATTTTTATGTTAAGTAGGGAAAGGCTAGAACCCCTATCAGCTTTTTATTGTCTAATTCCCTGGTGCAGATTCTCCCTCAGTTCCTGTCTGGTAGAAGGCAAGAAGCATAAAATGAACAGAAAGTGAGGGGAAAGCTACCTAATGGAGCTCTGGATAGCAGTAAACCTGACAGGGGTTCTATTATTTTCCCTTTTAACCAAAACAAAACATTTTGGGTATAGATACACTTTAAATGGCCACTGGTAGCCCTGACCCTTCTCAATATCTTTCGTCAATCAGAATGGTCACATTTTAGAGCTTAGCAGTCTTCAGAATGCAGTCATACGGTACTCATGAAATTTTGGCTCAACTACTGTATATCATATTTGGCCTTATTCAGTAACAAGTGTTTGTTCTTAAGTCCAGAACTGATCAGAATTCCCCCCTTAGTTGTCAAACCAGTAAATTATAAATTCGGAATCATTGCTATGGGTTAATGCGCTTAAGAGAAAACACTCTTCATAAAATAAGGCTGGCGTTTGGTAAAATGGCATCTCCTTACTTTTGTTACAGGATTTAGGAGCTAACTTACTGTCATCAAACCCCCAACCAAGTCATTGGTATGAGGATCTTCATCCTTAGTTCCGAGCTGTGGAGAATACAGTTCTGTTGTTCTTAATATCTCCAGGACTCGATCCAAAGCTTCTGCCACTGGCATCGGGCTGTTTTCTTGTGCAGCATTGATGATATTTATTACCTAATGGAAAACATGACAATATTTTGAATTATTGCTGAAAAATTAATGACAATATTGTAAGCATTCAGTAAATACTATGTAGTAGAGGCCAGGTCCTAAATTATTAAATTAGATATGACACTTGACCTAGAAACTTCAAATGCCTTTATTTAACAATCAAGAGAACATATTATGGCATTGTGTGAAATAGATCTATATTTATAAAAGAGTTCAAATTGTTAGCTCTTTTTCCTTTTAATTCCTGGAACTAAAATGACGACTCTATTTGTTCACTTTTAGCAACAGATTTGACACAAGTCATATTATAAGGACACATTGTTAAACAAGCCCAAGGGTATAAACCAGAAAGTCACAAGGGATAGGCCTGAATTTTAACATAAGCCCATGGATATGTTCTTGCCCAAATGATAGAAATTAATGGGATGCATTCACAGAAAGGTCAGGCTCAAGTGCAGTGCCTCTGGCATCCATACCATGAGGGCATACTTTTATCTTTCATGAAGCGACCAAACATTAAGAGTAAAAATAGACCTTATTATTCTCTAGTGCAGTAACCCACAGCAACCAATCAGACTCCATTTTGTACTAGTCTGACTTCTGTACTCACCAAAGTGAATTTTGATTGGCTGCTATAGTTTAAAGAGTTAGCATAATGTAACAATTTTTTGGGGGACGAGGCCACATAAAACTAACCAGTACACACATACAAGATGCTGAGTTAATGGGTTTTTAAGAAAGAATATTCACATACATAATTTACATAAATTATGATAGTAACCTACAGGGTTATTTACTAAAGGGTGAAGGGTTTGGGGAAGGCAGGAGAAGTGAACAATCTAGGAAACATTCTCCAATTTATCTCACTTTCCAGTTCAGCTATGCTGTCCTAGATTGTCCACTTCTCCTGCCTTCTCCAAACTCCTCAGCCATTTGTGAATAACCCCACTAATATTCAAATAGTTTTTCTGTAGGTGTTAAGAAAATCACACGGTAACACACTGGTTTGTCTTTATAGTCTTCAAATGTGAAAGAGTTAGTGCACAGAACTTGTTTTATTTATTGATTAAACGTAGGGACTTGGGAAAAGATGGAATTAAAAGCAATCCACCAGTCTAACAATAGCAACCATTGATCAGTGTCAGAAGACAGCGTAGCTAAATACGATAAGGTCAATATAAATACAAACGCTCTTAAAGCACTGCTAAGCTAGAAGTACTGTGCTAACACCTTGTTAGTAAGAAAGGGTTTACCCAGCTGTCAGTTCTTGGGAAACTCTTTCAGCTCTGCAAAGAACAGTATCTTGTATTTCAATTAATAGTTTAAAGAGTTAGCATAATGTAACAATTTTTTGGGGGACGAGGCCACATAAAACTAACCAGTACACACATACAAGATGCTGAGTTAATGGGTTTTTAAGAAAGAATATTCACATACATAATTTACATAAATTATGATAGTAACCTACAGGGTTATTTACTAAAGGGTGAAGGGTTTGGGGAAGGCAGGAGAAGTGAACAATCTAGGAAACATTCTCCAATTTATCTCACTTTCCAGTTCAGCTATGCTGTCCTAGATTGTCCACTTCTCCTGCCTTCTCCAAACTCCTCAGCCATTTGTGAATAACCCCACTAATATTCAAATAGTTTTTCTGTAGGTGTTAAGAAAATCACACGGTAACACACTGGTTTGTCTTTATAGTCTTCAAATGTGAAAGAGTTAGTGCACAGAACTTGTTTTATTTATTGATTAAACGTAGGGACTTGGGAAAAGATGGAATTAAAAGCAATCCACCAGTCTAACAATAGCAACCATTGATCAGTGTCAGAAGACAGCGTAGCTAAATACGATAAGGTCAATATAAATACAAACGCTCTTAAAGCACTGCTAAGCTAGAAGTACTGTGCTAACACCTTGTTAGTAAGAAAGGGTTTACCCAGCTGTCAGTTCTTGGGAAACTCTTTCAGCTCTGCAAAGAACAGTATCTTGTATTTCAATTGCTACTGAGAAAAATATAAAAATAAATTTCAAATGAAAAAAAATGCCCCCAGCAGCCCAAACCCACTAAGCCCAAACCCCCACCCCCTTCCTCCGAGTGGGTATTTGAGTGGCATCCTCAACTTTATATATAAAGGCTCCTACAGTTAATTGTGTCTCCAATCCCTCCTGCAAGTGGGGAGGACAGATGACTGATGCAAAAACAATCCTCTCTACTAAAAATTGGTGTACCATAACACCCTCTCAGGTGGCACAAAGGGGGTTAATTAGGTGTGAAAAGTATATGGCCCTGTATCTACTTCCTGCTGGTAAGGAGAGGATAATTTGGTGTAAACTTACATGATCTGTACCCCTTACTGCCAACAAAAAAGGGTTAAAGCTGAACTCCTGGATAAGCAAATATTGTTTAAATAGAAGAGGCATGTATATCCTTACTTGAATCTGAGTGAGCCTTGTGTATTTCTTCCAGATCTGTGCAGTAATCCAGTGTTATACTTTGCCTCTGTGCAGGAGCTTCCTGTGATTAAGACCAGCCACTGCTGCTCTCTCTTCTTATGCAGGCCGGCTGGTCTTGTATCCGCCCTCTCTTCTAGTTTACTGCACCCAGCCTGCTGGGCCCCTCCCACAGCTCTGTGCAGCATTGTGATGATGTCAATGCTTTTTTGTACAAGGTATTGTCAGGATTTGCATAGGCATTTGATACACACAAAGTGCATTTACAGTATGATCTCTGTGGCTATTGAGGAATGTATTTCAATTAGAGTTTTGTGCCTGGAGATTCCCTTTAATTTTGCCTTCTATCCCTGCCTTCCCAGGTTAAAGGCATTTCGGGAAGCAGGGATGGATATCAGGTATAACGTAAAAAAAAATTTTTTTAAGAAGATTAAAAAAAAAAAACTGCCAAAAAAGAGTTTTTGGGCATAATAGACAGGTCAAGTCTCTTCTGCCAAAAAACAGCTGCTGCTAACTATTAGCATTTTTTATCTCTTGTGTACATGGTATTGGGCATACAGTGTACGGTGCACCACCCCGGGTCCTTCCCAGCATCTGCAGTATACCAGGAATCAAGTCGGGCGCTGAGGACGATGTAACTCCTGTGGGCATGCGCAAGAGTTATGTCATCACAGACAGCAAAGAGAATGATGGGGGACCCAGAAGAAGCAGCAAATAATATGGCAGTGGCGGTGGACGGTGCAGCAACTGAAGAGAATATGGGTCAGCGCTAGAGGAGAGCTAGATAAGTGTGCCATAATGTGCAAGCATGCTGTACATACTTGCATATTATGGCAAGAGCCTTCCTGCCACAGAGGACTTTACTTAATAACTATACTTACACTATAATGCATTCATAAACATAACATTAAACCCGCTCCGTACCTTGTCTGACCAAGGGAAGAGTTGCAGCTTGGACAGTAACACTTTTCTTAAAAAATGCTGCCAAAATGACAAGGCTAGTAGAGAATCAGGATCTAAATAATGACAGCAACTGGTATGTGATAACTATCTGTCACTCAGCTCTAGTTACCTTATAACGTGTCTAGTGCCTAGAATAAAGTAACAATCAGTTATTATACTATTCACTGTTTTGTCATTAGAGTAAACCTGTCATGCCAGTAAACATATTAAACTGGCAAAATGTTCTGGAAACAGGCACCTATAGGTCCCGGGCACCCCTTTAGATATCTGCTGGTGCATTCTAGGAGCTCCTGGGGCATTCACTTAGGCAAATCTCAACTTCAGAACATAGTTGAGAAGTAGAAATGGATGTGTTTGTCTAACTTGAACTTTGGACAAAATTAATTTACTCAATTTTCTATTCTAAAGTCTGTGACGTCAATAAAATAAAAATTGCACACAATGGCATAAGAGCCTTAATAAAAAAATAGCTAATTTTTAGTCTAATCGGCAATTATAAGTCTTATCAGGCGGTACGATCAGTACAAGCCAAGGAACATTTTGCTTTCTGCAGACATTAACCACGTGCAAAATAAATCTGAAGGATTCTCTAAACCATTTCATGTGTCTCCTTTTTTCCATCTCTTCTTTTTTTTCTACCTAGCACACATATTGGATTCATCCTCCAGGAGCCCACAATGAATGCCTGCAGTGATTGAGATTTTCTTGGCGTGCTGTGTAACAGAACAGCAGGATGCAGGATACAAACATATAACCACCAGGGGGCATGGGATGGACATGTAGACATTTCACTAAGCAGAAGATGGACCACACGGAAATATACTTGATAACTTTTCGCTGACAGGAAAACGCTGCAAAAACAAATTATTTTCTTTTCTAAGCAGTAAATACAAAGATGAAAGCAGTTGCAGTGTGCAAATTTCCTGTGTAAATACCCCTTCAAGAATAATGGCATTACGATGCATACTCATGTGCTTAACATTGCTGCATTGTCATTGGGATCATAGATTAAATTTAACTGGGGATTTTTTTTTCTTATTCACATGGTTCTTAGTTAACTCTGAGGTGACCGAAGTACATTTGGTAACTATCTTTTGGGGATAAAAATCTGTCCTTCCAGTCTTTTTTTATTCCCTTTTATGTTATGATTACCACTTGAATCAAGGTTTATTTTTATTGGCAAAACTGCTAAATAACTCAAATATTGGTAGTAGATGTAAACAGCCCAGTGATCATTGGGAGGCCGCATTCACACATTTGGGGCAGTCTAGCAAATTGCTCCGTGAGACCCGTGCAGTGATTACCTGCTGATGATTGCCCCTGAAGCCAAACAGTTTCCATCCAGGGTTGACTATCCACAGGTAATTGCAGCATGTCCAATTACATGTAAAGGACTGCATGTATTGTTAGCTGTTATTGCTTTAAATAGTGCACAGCTGCTCGAATGACAATCTACAAACATATTTGTGTTCAACATTTGTATTCTCTGCATACCTTATTTTTCTTTTCTTCGCCAGTTTTCTGGCAGTAGCCATGTTAACTAATCGCAAATTACTAGTTCCGTATTTACTTCCTGGAACTCTGGCACATGTGACTAGACATGTAACTAGGACATGTGACCATGCACATCATATCAGTGGAGGAAAATGCCTTTTCCTGAGATCTCATGAGATTACCAAGCAATGCTCTGGCCCAGGATGCAACGCTTTGGCATTTTGCCAGAACTGGACCAGGAAGTAGATGAACTCTATTTGTAAGTAAGTAAAAAAAAAGTTTGTTTAACTAATGAATGTAATATGATTTTAAATCAGCAAGTAAAGCTCAATGCTGATGTGATTTTTAGTAAAAGGGGGTAAAGGTCCTCTTTAATAAAAATAAATAGATAATCTGCTGCAATAACAGTTGTAAGGGTTTAGTGCAATAGTGAGAGGCTAAATAAAGGGTTAAATAGTATTACTTCCTATTCTTGCTCTTATTCTTGTATTTTAAGGTGTTTTGATAAATCCTAGTTATATTTATTAGGGAAGCACCGATACTAGTATCGGAATCAGTGCCGATACCCTAATTCAGCTGAACTGTCACTGGTCTCCTGATTCTGATGCATTAAATAGCCATTTTTAAGGGGTCTTTTCACTAAGCTGCCGAAGGATCTAGCCGTAGTTTGGCTGATCCTTCGGCTAACTGCGGCCATAGGACCCCTTCGGATCAGTAGAACTGAAGGGCTGCTGTACAGGCTATTCACTATAGCCCGTACAGCTCCCGAAGTTGGGCGAGCGGCTCAGTCGAGCCGAAAGCATATGCCTTGGCTCGACTGAGCCTCGGTGAAAGCCGACAGCCTGCTTCTGACAGCTTGGCTGAGCCGGTTGGCTCCGGCCACTTTCAGAGAGATCAGCGTCCCTGGTTACCAGCTAACCAGGGACGCTGTCATTACACACTGAGAGCGGCCTCTCCGTGTTCTCAGTGTGTAATGACAGATGGCGTTACCTGGTAACCAGGAACGCCATCTGTCATTACTCTCCCGGACGCTCTGGGAGTCTAATACAACTCCCGGCCGCCCGGGAGAGAAACACTTTCTCCCAGAAAGGTTCACTCTGCTCGATTGAGCAGAGTAAACCTTTCCCTGCTCGTTGGCTGCCGTCAGAATAAAAAGATAAAATCAACATAGGAATGCATAGCTAGATTCCTATTGGCTATTTCAATTTGCAATAGCCAATAGCAAACTAGCTATTGCACCCGCTCACTGCTGCTGTCAATCAGCAGAGGGGGACCTGCAGTTCTCCTTTAGGTCCCCCTCTGGTGATTGACAGCAGCGGAGGACGGGTGCAATAGCTAGTTTGCTATTGGCTATTACAAAGTGAAATAGCAAATAGGAAATCTAGCTATGCATTCCTATAGTGATTTTTTTTTTATTCTGACGGCAGCAGAACCTGCCCGGCCAATAGAAAACAGTTGGGCGGAGCTAGCTGTCACTGTTAGCTCCGCCCAATCGTTTTCTATTTTATGTTTTACTACTTTTTAAACTGTTTTTCTACTCTGCTCGGTACCACAGAGGTACCGAGCAGAATAGCCCAGCCGAATGCCGCTCGGCGGCATTCGGCTATTCACTCACTGCTGTGGGCATCTATGAAAATAGGCCGAACAGCAGCGAGTGGCCTGCCTGAGGTTCGGCTTAGCCGATCCAGATGTTGGATCGGCTGATTCGAACTCCTTCTGTTCGGCCGAGCCGAAGCCACCCGATGTACGGCTGATTTCAGCCGATATACTGGAATCAGCCGTACCAGCCTGAAGTGAATAGCCGAATAGCGTTCAGCTCACTTCGCTTCGGGTCGGTTAGTCACTCGTGTGTGTGTGTGTATATATATATACATATATATATGTGTGTGTATATTATTATTATTTCTTTTTTTATTGTGGTGGCATACAGTATTTATATACACAGTGCTGCTCATGTATTGGCTTCACTGATGACAGAGTATTTTGAGCAACAGGATTTTAGTATTTAATTGCATGAATGAAGGACTCTGTGCATTATAAATCCATGACCTCTGTTGTAGCTAATGATACTAAAGATATTATTTATTGGTAAGGTACCTTGGTAATAGGAGCTTCAATGGTCATCGAATGTATTCTGGCCATTGAAGAATGCCGCCTCTGCGAACTACCTAAAAAAAAAAAAAGAGAGAAAGGTTTAGTAACATGTCAGTATATTCATAAAACATTTTTTGGGTAATATATAAATATATATATGCACAATACTGTGCAAAAAGTTTGGGCACTTGTAAAAAAAATTCTGTGAAGATGCTTTCTAAAATAATGCAATGAAATAAATAGTTTGCATTTACCAATTAACAGCCTACAAGGGGCATAGAGAGAAAAAAAACGAAGGGGGTTATTCACTAAATAGCCTATGGATCTAGCCGTAGCTTCGGCTGATCCTTCAGCTCTCTTCGGCTACCTCTGCCCTACAGCAGCTGAAGGCAGCCGAGTGGCTCAGCCGAGTCGAAGGCATATTATTCGGCTCGACTGAGCCAAAGTGACGGCCGAAGCCGACTGATCTCCACGCAAATGACAGCTGGGGGAAGCCAGCCACAATCCCACGGCTGGCTCCGCCCAGTTGTAATGACAGATCAATAAATAACAAGTATCCAAAATTGTGCCGTTTTGGTAAATGGTGAAAACGGCACGTACAAAAAACTGTAAATAAGCAATTTATGTTTAAAATCTGGAGGCTTGCTTAACACATCGCATTGTGGAAAAGTCTGATCTGAAGTGCCGTGTGTGTGCTGCCTTCATGTGCATCGCAATAAAATTATGCAGGCATGAATTTTATTGCAGTGCAGCATGTTGCAATTTCTGCTGCTGTACATTGAGTTGAATGCATGTACTTTTTAAAAGGTTTAAAAAGATGAAAGGAAAACCAAGAACTGTGATGTATTATAACAATGCACTGCCGTGCATGGGCACACCAGCACACCGGTTATGCACACTATAATCTGCACCAGCTGGTAGAAAAACAATCTTGGAGAGGAACTGCTGCACTCCTTGCCGGAACCCCCTATGTATAAAGGAGGGTGCTGTAGTAACCACGAATGGCGCCGTGCATCTTCAAATATGTGATAAATGTCACCAACACACCTATATCTTGTGTCAATAATCCATCTTCTTTATTGATGCAGACTGTCACAAAACAACGTTTCGGGGCCACGCAGGGTCCCCACATCAGGTTTTAATATGATGTCATACTAAAACCTGATGGAGGGGACCCTTGCGTGGCCCCGAAACGTTGTTTTGTGACAGTCTGCATCAATGAAGAAGATGGATTATTGACACAGGTGTGCTGGTGACATTTATCACATAGCTGGTGTAAATAGGCCCTTAGTGTGCTGGTGCACCACAACACCAAGACACATAACATGATTTACCACAATATATATAATTGGGGGGGGAGGAGGAATATTTCTTTTTTTATATTTTATTTTGTACTAGCTGCAGCTTCTACGGTATACTACAGCGTCTTCCAGGTATAGGAACAGCCACTGTGCTAAGCGACTTCCCCAGTGCTGGTAAAACACAGCAAATCATTGCTCAGGACAGCAGCCATTCATAGGATGCATAGTATATTTATTCATAAATACTAGGCATTCTCTGATTGTATAAGGGGTAGTGATACCATGGCACCATCTCTCATCTCATTAGAGAACACCTAGTATTGATTGAGAAAAATACTAGGCATCCTTTGAATGGCCGCTGTGCTGAGCAAGTTACCTGTTATGTTTTAACAGCACAAAGGAAGTTCTGACGAATGTTCCATATCCGGTAGATGCTGTAATACACTGTAGTAGTATATGCTTACACTGTGCAAAGTTGGACCAATTTAAGTATATACATTTTTAACGCTGGAGTTTAGCTTTAAAGTAGAACTATGTCCTTCAATTATTCTATTCTATTAAACATTGTGCTGCTGCACTTAGATGTAAGTGCCTCTAAACTTACAGTTTTCCCTTTGTCCCTGTGCAAAGTCTCACGAATACCTGTTGATTCTGTCCATCTCATGCAGCTTATTGTAACTGTGTGATAATGCAGCTGCACTGCTCCTAAACTCAGAGTATAGTTGTCCCTCTCATGTATGCTGTGCGTGTTTGCACTACAGTGGGGTGAAAAACTGTTGCAGGGGACATGGCTATCAGAATTGTGTCTGCTGATTCACAAGCCTGT
Source organism: Nanorana parkeri (assembly GCF_000935625.1). Taxonomy (NCBI): domain Eukaryota; kingdom Metazoa; phylum Chordata; class Amphibia; order Anura; family Dicroglossidae; genus Nanorana; species Nanorana parkeri. The sequence continues at coordinate 1,884,101 of NW_017306342.1, forward strand.
AGCTTCAGCACCTGGCCACACCTAGTCCTGCCCACTGCTTTCAGATTGGCGGTACTTCCTCTATTGTTGACCCCTCCTACTGTGACCTGCAGTGCCTGGAAGGGGAACGTGTAAGAATAAATAAAGAAGGATACGGCTCTGTCAGGGAAGGTGAGATTTGTGAATTATATAGTACCTGGATTTGGGACATGTTCAGATTGTCATACAGAAGCCTTTAGATGTACTTTAACAAACATCATATATCAGTAGAATTACTAAAGCTAAATGTGATTTTTTTCTAATTAGAAAAATGGGTTGAAGACCTGTTCTTCTAACTTGTTTAAGTTTGCATACCGTCACTTCCTCGGGAGGTGGTTGACCTGACGTCTAAAGAGCCTTTCCGCCTGTCCTTGTGTCTGGAGCTCTGGATATCTGTGGGAAGAAAAATAAATGTTTGTTTGAACCTTACTGAACTTTACTAAGACTTCTGTTATCAGTGTCAGCAAAATATCCCTCATCATTCCTACAATATAACATTTGTTATTAACTGTAAGCGAATAAAACCACATCCACTGACAAAACAGCCTTAACAGTCTGCCTTTTTTTTTGTTTAAACAGAGAGCTGTACATTGTATTATTAGGTCCCCCGTATGTTTCTATCTGTGGTATGAGAATATAGTAAAACACATTTTAGTGGAGAATAAAAGAACTTGCTTAACATAAAACTAAATATTTTCATAAGCTCCTATATATGTTTCCAAGAAGCATGTCGGTAAATAATCCTCTTTAACTCACTCCACCATTAGTGACTTATTGACCTGCAAGAGATGCTGCTATTTATCCGCATTCACCATTCAGATTCAAGCGTTCAGGTTTTACATTGATTTTTTGCAAAGCACAGGTTGAACATTCATCTGGAAGTGGATTGAGTTTTGGGTGAGGTGGATATGATATCTGGTACCATAAACAGAACCAAATTTTACCAGGAAATAGACTTTTGCTCATCTATCTGAACATTTGTCACAGTCTTGCCAGTTTCAGACATTGTATGTTGGCAATCGGAATGTGTGTGTCATTCTGTGTATTATAAAACATAGCATACCCATTTCAATAAAAGTTGAAAGGATGAGAACACTTTTAGTGTGCTTACCCTTTCCTACCCCCTTCTCCCACTTTTAGGTTGTTTTATATTTACCTACAACGCTGCCCTCCTTGGCTAGGTTCACACCTAGGCGATTGAGCCGATGAGATGTTTTTGCGCGTTTTTTTTTTCATAGAGAGGTCTATAGGACAACAACCGCCCGAAAATAGCTTCTGCACCTTTTTGCACAACAGGCAATTTCGGCCATGGGACGCAACGCAAAGGTGTGAACAGGCCCCTTTGACTTCAATGGGAATCTGTATTTTGCACGATGTCGCGTGGCTAAATCCGTGTGATAACTCGCCTAGGAATGAACCTAGCCTTACATCTCCAATGAGATGGCTTTCCCAGCTCTGGACATCTTCTAGATAAAATCTAGATAAAATCTGGAGAAGTCTTCTAAGTGGTACCCACACATGTGTGGTGAAGCATCTATTCACTTGATGAAAAACCCACCTCTCAGCTTGTCAAATAGTTTTCCATTTAAATCAATGGTGATGTGACATGCATGTGCAGGTCCAGCTTAGATGTTTTTGTGCCTGGGTCTATGGGGCATCATGTAGGCTACATTGTGTAAATCATTGTGTAAATCTTATGACATTGGCACTGTAGAAAATATAACTGGAAGTGCTGGGGAAAAGGAAGAGAGTAGAAAAGGACAAGTGCACTTTCATTGTACTCATCCTTTTCGAATTTTATGAATCACCATGTACTTCCATATCACCTATAAACACAAAGTCACAATTTACAGTAAGGGGTACATTATGCCATATTTAATTCCCCAAAAGTAATACAAAGCTGCAACATATTACAGATGGACATATTCAAGCTATGCATCAGTCTGCATATTTATAAATCACCATCAGTTATAAAGAGACACTAAACTCTTCAAACTTGAAGTCTACCTTACACTTTACATTGGTAATCTTTCCAGAAATATATGCCTTCTAGGAGGAATAGATATAGGCCACTGGGAAATAAAAGCAAGCTAAAACATGGTGAATATACCTTTCAGGGCCCATTTACATTTGTGCGATTTTTAAATTCACGTGTGTTAACGGCGTTTGTTGCCCGTTGCATTAAAGCATTCCACTGAAAATAATGTGCTGCCAAGACACCAAAACATCACAATAATCAGATGTGCCACAGTATGCTTGAAGGCATATGCTTTGGTTCGACTGAGCCAAGTCGAACAGTGTGCTGCCTGCCGGGGGCTCGTGTTCGACTCATTGCGGAACGAATTGACAGATTACTAGATGGGGTTGGGCACGACCCCGTTGTCATGGTGCACATCGGCACCAATGACAAAATAGGAGGAAATTGGAGTGTCCTTAAACAGGAGTTCAGAGACCTAGGTGCTAGGATGAAGGAAAGGACCTCCACGGTAGTTTTCTCAGAGATACTGCCGGTGCCAAGAGCCACTCCGGACAGACAGCGCGAGTTGAGGGAGCTTAACAAGTGGCTCCGGAGCTGGTGTCAGAAGGAAGGTTTTGGTTTCCTGGAGAACTGGGCTGACTTCGCAGTCGGCTATCGGCTCTTCAGCCGAGACGGGCACCAAATGGCCGGCCGAAAGCCTGCTACTGACAGCTGGGCAGAGCCAGCCGTGATCTCACGGCTGGCTCCGGCCACTTGCAATGACAGATCAGCAATGACACTTGCAATGACAGATCAGCGTCCGCTAGTTACCAGGTAATACTGACCGGTCATTACTATGAGAACTCGGCAGAGCCGCCGTGATATCATTCCAGGCTCCGCTGAGTTCTCAGTGTGTAATGACAGTTCAGCGTCCCCTGGTTACCAGTTGTTATTCATTGGCCGGGACCTGCTCTAGCTAGCTATCTGCCCAATCGTTATCTAATTTTTAAAGGTACCGAGCAGAATAGCAGAGCCGAATGCCGCACCTAGCCCTTCTATTTATTGCACCTAGCTTATTTCTTAAAGGGGTAATCCATCCAAAATTATAATGCATTTATAGGTGTTGCTTCTTTTATGTCATGGACAGTGAGATCTTCCAGCCATAATTCCTGACCCTGTTTTCAGCCCACCCAGGAGTGAACGGATATAAAGTCAAATCCACCATGGAGAATGAGATCCCATCATAATGGTCACAGCAATTGTACAGACCCAGGAACTCAAATTCATATATCTTAACAATAAGGTAACTGATAGGTATGATTGAAACTAGAATATAGTTTAACATTCTAGAGCCTATAAAAAACTGAAATAACCCCCTTTTGGGTGGAGTGATGCTCAATTATTGACATTAAATATAAATGTGTCTCTTGCCATGTCCCTCTGGTCAAATGAAATGGCACATTCTGCAAGCGGCAGGTTTTGTCACAGACCTCTGGCAGACTAGCAATTTAGGTAATTCTGCACCGAGCTTAAAGTCCCAATTTAAATAAATGACACCAATATGACTGTAGGAAACAGTTTAATCCTATTACCGGAAGAACAAACCTGTTTGAGACTCAGCCTGAACTCGCTCACATTGTTTTTCTGCCTGAAAGCAAACATGAACAATCAGTCTTTAATTCCACAAACAGTGCTGAAGATTTACATTACGGATTTGTTACATGAAGAAATAGACATACCTTGTTGTTGTCATTACACGGCCGACTAATAGACACATAGTGTCTGATCTTACTGTAAGAAAGAGACTCAGATTTAAATTCACACATTTAAAATGTGCAGAACATTACTACGTAGAGTATAGCAGTAAATTGGTGGAATCAATATACCCTGTATTCATTTCCAAAAAGAGTTCCCTAATCAACAATTTTAAAAAGTATATTTTGGTTTTCATTTCTTCTCATGCAGCAGACAACAGAAGTGGATTACACATTAGACATTTAACAGATTAGTGCAGTTATGTCATTATAACAATGTAATGAAAGACAATTGATGATGTTTCATAGTGATCTGCCAGTACAATACACTGTAATGTACTGTAGTTTGGATTATGTTTTGTGAATACAGCTAAACTTCATTGCTGTATCAATAAAAGTAATATGTTTTATAACGAATATATCTTACATTATCTCCATGCATGCACATATACGCACACATGCACGTGCCTCATTCACACAGGCGGCCAAGGGGTGGTATAGATAGATGGTTTATCCACATTTTCACCACCCCCCCACCGCCCACGTAAAATTCAATATAGCGGCTGCTCATGCCTGCATACATGCTGCGCCCGCGATGCGTTGTTGCAGCGTCAAATTTTAAACAGCATGTCATTTTTGGCAGGTGGTGGCGCATGACAAATGCGACTGTTGCAATCAATGGGATCATGTTGTAACTGTATGGGAATGCTGTCGCGGTATGGTATTGCAATGGAAAATTCCTATTGGGATAAAAAAAAAAAAAACATTCAGGATGCAGCAGTATTGACTCCTGAATGCAGGTCAGCTGCTGCTCTACCTCTACCTGAAAAATTATCCACCGAGGATCACTTTTCAGAGGGGCAATGGAGCCTGTGTGACTGAGGCCTAAGACTTTTGATCCCAGATTTTTTTCTTAGTTGATTTAATATGGGACTATATTCAAATGTAAACATAAAGCTTACTTTAACAGCTAGCTTTAACATTGGTAAGATAAATAAATTAAGAGTAACAGAAGGGTACTGGCCTGTGTTTTCTGGAGAAACTGCTGCCTCAGACTCCTTCTAGTGCTAATGACGTAATCAAGAGCATAGAAATCCGGCCATATGATCTCTGCTGACAAGGAGGGTCAGTCAAACTGAACTCTGATCCTCCCTGTCTGCAGACATCATGTAATCAAAGGCCTAGGATTCTGGTTACATTATCAACACTAGAGGAAATCCGGAGTAGCATATTCACAATGAACCAACTGTCCTTCTATAACAAGGGTCTCAAAGTACCGGCCCACGAACCAGTACCATTTGGCCCGCAGCCAACCAACAAATCAGGCACGTGGTCACGGACCGCTTACCTGACTTGTGGCAAAAGCTATACGGTCTGCATCTCTGTCAGATGCACACTACATAGCTGCTCCTGTCAGCGCCAGTACTCTGTCTGTCAGAGCGGCGGCCAACCAATCATGACCAATCATGATCAATGCATCCAGGGAGATTGATTGATTCCTAACTGCATGCAATCGTATCACATATAATTACATGCGGCGTGCAGACGTTTACATGCAGTGGCTATCCCCTGATCATTATCTTGAGCGGGTGACAGCTACTGCATGTAAAAGCCAGATATGGATTCTTGCTGCAGGAAAACACAAGTTCCTGATGCAAGAATCCCTAATGGCAAGAATCCCTAATCGCACCTGAACTTACAGGTGTAAATGGGTCCTTCTTGTATGTATTAGTGTACGTGTTTGTGGGTCTGGGTGTGTGCGTATTTCTATGTGAGCGCATATGTGGGTATTTCTGTGTGTGTGTGTATATTTCTGTTAGGGGGGGAGTGTATTTCTGTGTGTGAGTGAATGTGTAAATCTGTTGGTCCTCTATGATTAAATTTAAAATATAATGATATGACACACACAGAAACATTAACACACATACCAACATCACTCACAAAAAAAACTGACAATACAATACACACACACCAACACTAAAAAATATACTGACACTAATATGCAAAGAAACCATCATAAAAACACATATACTGACATTATAGACACACGCGGATATTAACACTGGTACCGTATATAGTTACATTTTATTTTGAAGTATGAAATATGGCAAGTGGCCCCCATGGGAGAAGATAATTTGTCCAACAGCCCCCAAGTGAATTGAGTTTGAGACCCCTGTTCTATAACCTTTTACTTACATAGTATAGGTACAACTTAAATATTACAATTCACCAATTATGTTATAAAGTGAGATTCTACCTTCACAGGAAAAAATAATGACTGCCTGGAGTCTGATTCTTTAACATAAGCTGCCTTGCTCCACTTTTAAAAACAGGCCTAAACATTTCAGATTTTTACTCCATGCATTCCAACAATCCAGGCTGTCAGACCTCAAATGGGTCATTCAATCTCGAAGACTAAGGACATACTATTAATACTATGAAATGGCTATCATCATACTAGTCATGGCTCCGGCCTTGAAGGAGGTGTCATCACGCACCCTTTATTCATAGTGTATTGATGCAGAGAGCTGCACCAACGCCATTATGTTAGCGTCTTTCAATGAAGATCACACACACCGGTGGAGAAAATAGGGAGAGGAAGAGAACCCAGCATGTCATGTGACTGGCCAAAAGATATCGGAAAAAGGGAGGTATATTTAAAAAAAAAAAATATTTCAAACACATTGTGGGAGTCTCTAGAGTATCGCCTATGGGGGGCCATGGAAACCGGAGCTGGGCTTTAAAGGAAAGCTTTAGTGGAAGGTGTTCAAAGGTTTGTGATTTAGACAATATGAGAAGCACTGTATCAACAGTCAGACAGCTAGCATTTTCAAAAGCAGAGGTCAGCAATGGCAGTCCACATATTTCCAGCCCACATGTAGTACCGATAGCTGCCAATGCTGACTTCATTTGTAAAGCTACAGGCTTTGAAGTTGTCATCCTGATCCCATTAGTGGAGTTTTCACTGAAGTATAAATTTGTATAGTTCTTGACACAAAGAACACAACAGAATTAGCTACACTATTTGCCACCCATTTACAGTTAAAAATGACATACCCTCGGTGTCCAAAAACAGGAATTATCTTCACATTTTGCTGGATATTGTCACCATTTTTGTTTTTGGCATAGTAAACACCTTCCCACTCCTGTAATAAAAGATGTACACAAGTTACCTTTTATTCAGCAGTAAATATTATATCAGTCAACAAGTCATGCTCAACTACAAAATGTGATAATAGAGCTAGTGATCAATAGTGAAAAAATGCACAAAACAACATAGCAATTAATGACAACCCAAAACTAAGGTTCTATTCCAAATCCAGGTAATTCTTAGGGTACTTCACAAAATTGAATCTAGTCTAAAAGGTGGAAAAGGGATTTTGAGGAAAGGTTAATCTCATTTGTATTTCATTGGGGTAAAAGGTACTGCTGAGGCCTCAGAGACCTGTACAGACCCAGTACTGTATAAACTCCTGTCCTGCTCCATTTAAGATAGATTACTGTATTTTCGATGGGGTCAACTTTTAAGCAGTTACACAAATTATATACATTTCATATAAATGAATATTAATAATAATATTAACTACATATTCTAGCACAAAGACACTAACATAATGAGAAAATGTCTGCTTAATTTAAATTTAAAATTAGATTTTTTTACTGTTGAGCAAAATTACTATTTTCATTGGTAAGCTTAATTAGTATATTCTATATGACATAATTTGTTACTTTCCTAAAAAAAAGGTTAAATAACTTAAATAACTTGATATTTACCTTTCCCGACTTGATACAAGAATTAATATTATCTAAGAAATCAGATTTTTTTTCATTATTAGGCACTTCAATTAATTCTTTTCCATATAGTTCTTCCTTCTGATAACCCATTGTGGTTTCAAAAGCAGGATTCACATACTGGAACAAAAAGTCACAAAATAGTTTGTCACTTCAGTCACAATGAGAATTTTTATATGCAAAATGTTTTGTTATTCACCAGTCAACTGATTGGATTTAAATGCTTCTAGAGCAATTTCAGGTTGTCATTTTTTTATAACAGCATTGACAAGACACTAAAACAAGCAGTTATATATGAAATACAGTAATAATATTTATGGGTTTTATGTAATAGCTTAAATAGCAATGTGCAGTTACTCACAGAAAACCATAACCTTTCACTGCTATAAGCTGATGAAAGGTGAAATCCGATTGGTTAAGCTTCGTTCACACCTAGGCGTCAACGTTTTCACGCATATTAGCACGCATTTTGTCTAGCGTGTTTAGCACGTTTTTGCTTGTTTTGCACATTTTTGCGTATGTTAGACGCGCTCACATGAAGACACGTGTTTTAGCGAGCAGATTGAAAAACGTTACGGTAAATGGACAAACACGCAAGGAAATGTGCAAAACGCTTGTGTCACGCCTTTTGTTTCCAGTAGTTCCCATTGAAGTCTATGGGGACAAGCGCGCTGTAATCTGCCAAAAAAAACAATTCTTGCAATTACTTGTGTTGAGAGTTTTGTTGAACTTAGCTTTAAGTGTGAACAGGGACTTACTGTGTTTCCACTGCATGTTAATCATCATCGTTGCTCACTGTATTGCATATTTATAAGTGTGGCCATACCCAAAATGGATAAATACCTTGGAGGTGGAAGTGTACTTTTTTTGTCCTTCTGGAAAATCTCTGCAACCTAACAAAATCCTTCTATTTTCTCCATAGAAAATAAAAAGAACCTTTCACCGTATGTGCTCTATACATCACTCAAGTTATGAATGAAGGCTGTAGCAAAATCCAGTGGCAAGCAATCCAAGTGAGGATGGGAAAGTATCTCTCCAACTATTACTATGAGTGGTCTGCCTATCTATGGTTATCCTAATAGTCTCTTTTTCTTATGACACTTTATTTTTAACCACATACAGCGTCTGTGTATAAATGGATAGCCAACAATCCACAATACTGACAGGACATAGCAAAAAGGTCAGATTCATTCCAAACCATAACCCTGCTTATAGCTTGAAATTCATCAGACGTTTTCCTGTGTTCTTAATCAAGTTTCTGTCCATTTTAGAGCTGCAACAGTTAATCGATTAAGTCGATTAAAATCGACATTTGCATTGCACCTAAGAGAGTGTTGGCCCTGAACCTGCACTTGCAGGAATCTCAGCTTGGCAACAGGGTTAGCTTTTACAGGAATCAATAGTGTTTAAACTAACAGCCCTTCTAAACTAAAGACACCCTGTTAAACAAACTTCTGCATGCCCAGTGAGACCCAAGATCCTAAGTGCACATTGTACAAAGTGCCTTGACCATTGCACCAAGTCCCATTTACTCCTAAAGCTCTCCATTCAACAATTCAATGCAAGAAGCTCTACTTACAATTGAGGCTGAGACATTGGGCTGCTTAATGCTGGGTGTGCGCCACCTTTGATAGCACAGGGCCTATGTACAGTGTGCACTTTAAACATTCTCCAGGGTATTTCTCCATTACTCTCCAAGCCTCATTGCTTTAACTGCTGCAATTGTGTGTTGAAGTCTTGCCAATTAAATAATTAAGCCAGCACATTAGTGGAGTAATGAGGGAAAAATACGAACAGAGGAACTTCACAGAAGAACTATGAAGAAAAATAACTTCAGACATCAGATGAACTAATCATGTCTTTATTTGTGAACATCTCAGTGTTTTTGTTACCTAAATCTGCAGCTAGAAGCTGGTTTGTTCTGAGGAACGGCAGAATTGTGGTTGAAGTGAGGCGAACTACAACTGTGTGCACTTCAAACATCCAATAATGTACAGGGGATTTAAAATAAAGCCCTTCTTGTTCACAAAGTACACACATAAGCATAAAAAACTAGAGCACAATAGTAGGTACACTTTAACTAATGTTTTACCTGATTCTATTTATTTTATAAAGCAAGTAAAGACGGCCCTTCCTGAAGCAACAGAGCCTTGCTTTAGAGAGGGTCCTCTTCATCCTGCATATGTGCTTCACAGCCCTCTTCATTTCTATGGTACTCATGGCAGCCTCTAGTGGGGCTGCAGACTACCACTCTACTTATAAGAATAAAGAGGTCCACAGCGCACATGCACAGAATAAGAAAGACCCAACAGGGTCGCTTTCTGAAGCAAAGACGCACAATTCTGGACAGAGCCACATAGTAACAATCGTTAGATCAAAGATGATGTTTTAAAGAATTAATTGTACCACAGATAGATTTGTCTTTTAACCAGGCCCTGTCACAGGGAAGGGGTCTGATTCAGGGTAATGTGCAGGCAACTAGGGGTGATATTCAAACTTTTTGTCATGGCCCCATGCCAAGCCTGAAACTTTTAAACAGTTGAAAAAGACTCACAAACATGATCAGGGAGTGCAGGGAAGTTGACAATTGTTCCATGCAGCCTTAAAAAAGTTCAAAGCCGCATGAAAAAAACTGTGCACCTCTTGTACCTCACTTCTGTCTCATGGCTGTGAGTCTTTTTCAAGACTCTTGACAAGTCTGCATAATTAGACTTTTGACTTTCAGGTAACTCTTATACCATACAAGCCTCAGTCTAACTGGATTTATTAACTGGCTTCAGCCGGGAAAATCTTTTAATTGCTGTAGTAAGAATGGATGTAAGTAGGGATGCAGCGTTGTATCGGCCGAAAATGGCACTTTTGGCTAAATGCCGAAAGTGCCATTTTTGTGCCGATACATCGGCGCATCTCTGCTTTCTTTCCTCCCCGCTGGGCGCTGCTCTGTGTTCCAGCGGAGAGGAGAGAAAGTGTGACAGCCAGCCGAGCGCTGCGGGAGGAGAGCGCTGTGAGTGGCCGATGTCTCTCCTCCCACACCGCTCAGCCTCCTATCACAGTCCGGCAGAGCGGTGTGTGGGCGGAGACAGCCCGTGCTGTCACTGGAGGCTGAGCTCTCCTCCCTGCACCACTCGCTCAGCCTCCTGTGGCAGCTGTCAGTAAGGAGAGCGAGTGCAAACACTCAGCGATCAGTGATCGCTGAGTGTTTGTACATAATTGAGGACATAGCATGTTGACTATATGCTCAAATTTCCATTTCGGTGCACCTCTAGATATAAGCATAACCAACTTTTTTGCATTTAAATTCTATGTACTGATTTGTATGATGTTACACGTGTTCCTCTTAATAATGTCTTTGCTATTTCTATGGGATTAAACATAATGAAGTACTGATCTAATTTTACCTGTATTTTGTTATCCTCATTCGTAATTTCAATGGCTTCTTGACTCTTCTCTAACGTAGTAAATAAAGAATTACAAGCCCTTAAATAAACAATTCAACAGTCAGTGAGGTTGAAAAAGAACATTTCTTCAACTTGGCATCTACAGTTTAAAGGCATGATTCACTTAAAAATCAATACAATGAATTAGCTCCATACAAAAAAATTACATGTGATCACTTTTAAATATTTGTTAGCTTTATCATTTCTGTGCAATTTTTCTTCAGGTAAATGTAGGTAAGTAAAAGCATAATGCCACATATAATTTTGCCAATGCTTTAAAAAACAACTAGTGAATATGTTTTCAGAACGTGTTTGTCATATTAGTCATATTAGGTATAATAGTTAACATTGTGAATTATATATTTACTTACATAATTTATTTTATTCCATAGACAGTATAGTGATTAGTGGTGTAAGCTGGGAACCAGGACAGACATGTCCCAAAAGGCAGAGTGTGGGAAGTAAGGAAGGGAAAGCCTGGGCCCCTTGTGCGTTTATAGCTGTTAAATTTAGAATAATACATTTTTTGTTACATCTTTAGCCCCAGCAGTATGTCTGTAATATGACAGGATCACTTCGGGAACATTTGAAAACTGGCTCCTTTCTTCTAATGTGAAAAAATAAAGTGAGCTTAAAGTAAACCTTGGGGTTCTTCATACAAGGTGCCCTATTATGCAAATATCGACCATGGCTTTTGGGGTTACTTGCAAGCCCTCTCACTCCTCTCCGCACTTTCCAATTGGCCACCAAATCCAATGGATGATCTCACTAGTCAACAAGAGCATGGGAAGCCAGGCTAGGGTTCAGCCATATAAAAACGGTAAAAAGGCGAGCGCACAACTGTTATGCAATGTGGCAAGAGGAATAGATCTAATTAAAATAAATTTTTAATACTAAACAATTCTGGAACAATTTTGAAGTAAAAACAAAAACAAAAGTTAAAACGAATTTTTGAAACGAATTATTAAAAATTAGTTGAAGAATGGGGTGAGCCAGCTTCTCGTTCAGGGGGAGGGACCCTGCAGACACATGTAAAAAGGAGGGTGGAAAGAAGCGCTGCAACCCTGGGATATTGTGGGGATAGGTAACAACTTTAAAAACTTTAAAAACAATACTGGACTGAAAACTCACTGTTTAGGTGGACCAGATGAGGTCTTGCAAATCAGGAGAAAGGCTGTATGGATCGCTCAGCAGTGTCTTGAGGCGATCGGGGTGGATGTGGTAAACGGGCCAAATCGTCGATTAGGCAGTGCATGAATTTTCACTGGTGATTCTTTACTGTTGGGTGGACGTAGTAATGTCCTGCCGGTGAGGGGTATGAGTTTGGAAGTATCTGGTTTGGTCCCCTGATGGTGGAGGAGAGATAATGGTGACAGCTAGGAGGCTCCTGTGGCTGGAGCGCAAGAATTTGCCGTCCTGTAGCCTTGTTTGTACAGAGGCTCTGCACTGGGGGTGTTCGTGCCGTCCAATACCGTGGGAGGTCAGCTGGCCAGGCTGAGACCCGACGGCTGAAATTCTCCTGATTTGCAAGACCTCATCTGGTCCACCTAAACAGTGAGTTTTCAGTCCAGTATTGTTTTTAAAGTTGTTACCTATCCCCACAATATCACAGGGTTGCAGCGCTTCTTTCCACCCTCCTTTTTAGGGTTCAGCCATAGAAGATGTGCCTGATATCTGCATGGCATGCATGTGAAGATACTCTGTGGTGTCCAAGCTATGTGTGATGATGTCTCATGCTCCCTGAACCACTCTCATAATTTAAGCCTGATGAATCCTGGCATTGTCATCTTGGAATATGTCTGTGCCATGAAATAAGAAAAAAATCCATTGATAGATAAACCTGGTCATTCAGTATATTCAGGTAGGCAGCTGACCTAATTTTGAGCACATTGCTGAACCTAGACCTGACCAACTGAAGGCTCTCACCTATTTGCTTAGCTAAATCCATGTGGTGCCTTTCTTTGACCAGGCAGTGTGAAGCATGGATGGGGAAATGGAAACAGGGGGTGCCTGCTCTATGAGTATGGGCCTTCCATAGAAGGCAAGGTGAGCCAAAGGGGACATTTCTATATTCTATAGAAAACCTGCTAGAATTGTTTAGACTGCTTTGTTGACCTCTACTTCTGAAAATTCTAGTCGCTAGGCATATAGAAGCAAACCCAAAATAAAAAAACACATGAGCACAACCTACAGCGTAAAATTATGTGTTGTCATATTCTTACCTTAGTTTAAATTGTGCACGTACTTCCCCATATTCTAGCTGAATAAGCTCATTGTAACAGGCCATAACGTTAGAGTTTTCTACATATCTCTGCAAGTGAGAAAACAGACACTGATAAATGACACTGCAGAATTTATCCATCTCAGATCCATTCTACACTTTATGGTCAATGAAAAAATGGGAAACCAATAGTGCAATGCCAGTGTGGGTTAAATATCATCATTTTTAGTTCGCTTCCTTCAAGGAGTGCTAGACCAAAAAAAACTATCTAGGTGCTTTTTACTGTTGTCAGTAGAAGCACTTGTTCCTCTGACATTGCACATTTAATTGACTCTTTCCGTTTGCCTACACAACCCCCTTTTCTCCATGTCAGGAAGGGGACAAGGTCAGGTATTTTCCTGAGCTCCTGCGGATAAATGGAGTGGCAGGAGAGTGTGAAAATGATGACTATAAAAGGGGGAGCCCTATCAAGAGAACCTTTCACTTTGCTCTGAAAGGACAAAGTGACGTATTCACTTTGATATAAGAACAATTTGGATCAGATTCACCAAGTCACATTGCTCTAACTCATCTGCATTTAAAAGATGGGGACCTCATGTGGCTACTCCTCTTCCTCAAAATGTAAAAAATAGCAGGTCTGAACAAGAAAAAAAAAAACCTCTGTTCATAAAATAACATACTTTGTTGGACACTGGACTATGTAGTATCTACTCCTATATCACAGAAAATAGGGGAAATGAGGTTTGGGTAATTGTATTTGGTGATTTCAAAAACGCAAAAACATTTTTCTTTTAAAAACAAAATCTGGTTTCAATTAAGTCAGAGTTTTTCTTTAATATTTTCACACCTGCTAATATACATGGCAGAAGTAGTACGTGAATTGTTTTAGGTAAAAGTTGCTGTAGTAATATGAAATGTCCAGCCCAGAATGGGTGACAATACTGTGCATCATAAATCCAAGAAATGTAAGTTATAGCTTTAGTTGAGGGACCCAATAATTCGGCTACAGCTCGCGGTATACTGAGACAGCCGTAGCCGGGACGGATCCTGACATTACTGTCGAGATCCACCCAGCTGCATGATTGACAGCTGGCTCTGCCTATGTAGAGGCAGAGCCAGCTGTACCCGCCCCTCCCACGTTCGATCCTCCAGTCAGTGCTGGAGGATCGGACAGGGGAGGGGGAATCACGGCTCTCTGCAGGGACAGGATCGAGAAGTGAGCGAG
>NW_017306342.1:1899608-1904541 GCF_000935625.1 Nanorana parkeri
CAGTGCGGGGAGAACAGGGGGGGGGGGGGGGGGAATCCCTGCAGGTAGCCTGAGTGACAGTCATGGCTCTCTGCAGGGACCGGATCGAGAAGTGAGCAAGCGATTGTATGTGTTTGCTCACTTCCCGATCTATTGAGCCGACTTGTGACAGTTTCATTGTAACACGTCGGCTCGAACTATGAGGTTGAGTAAAAATGACTCACCTTATAGTTCTCCTTTAATGTAAAAATACATTTTCAATATTTTAAAGCCTATCTCCAGGTAAAAAAAATAAACTACTTGATTGCCCATTTTTGTCTAGGGCAATTTTGTAAAGGACTTTTGCTTGCAGAAAATGTTCTATAACTTTCTTTCTGATGTCCTCAGACAACTATCTCCTTTGCTTTCCCTGCTCCATGTTCAGTGTGGTGCACAAAATAATACCCAACAGTGGAGTGACTACTTTTCTCGATTTAAATAGGATGACTGACTGATCACAAGATTGAAGACGTGTGTGATACTAATTACAGAAAACAGTTTTTAATATTACTATGATCCAATTATTTATAATCATTTCTAGGGTTACCAAAAAATCTGTCCAGGCCATTTTAGAATATCGTTGTAGGATAAGCAATAATTTATCTATTTTCAATCTTACTTTGCTTTATTCTATGACATACCAAATGCATGCAGCGATACATGAGGCAATTGTTTTTCATTTCCTTACTTTTCTGGTGGAATGAAGAATTGTTTCAACGAGCTATAAGGGTACCAACAAATTTGTCCATGTGTGTAAATGGGTGCGTGGTATTATAGCACAATTCTATGTAATGTTCTCTAAGGCAAATAGGATGGTTATATAATCAGGATCATTGTATGTGCACAGTATGTTGAAAATCACTTAAATGCCAACACAGCCGGAATCTGCAATTTTTTAAATGCTCGAGTTGTGACATATGAAAATACCTTGCATACAAAACATTTTTACATTTAACTCCAAGAAAAGATTGTGTATTGGGCCAGCTTTATATAACACATCTTTACAGCTTTTTGTTTCTAGTTATTAGCTACAGATGTGCCTGTGATGAAGTCCTGCACCAGCTAGGGTGCCTGTAGGATGGCCGATATGTAGCAATGAATGGGCTGAGCCATGGATCAGGTTGTTGTAAAACACCTATAGGTCTGGTCTTGGTCTGGAGGGCATGAGTCCCTTATGAAAGCTGAATGTTGAGCTATATAAATGAGACACTAACTAGTCTGGCAGAGCTGTGCATTGATGCAGTGTGAGATGGTTAGTTGAGTTGGGCTGAATATGTACCACTCTATTTTGTAAATGAATTTTTTCAGCCAAGGAGGGTCAATCAGTAGATCAATATGCCAATTACAAACACCTTCCCAGATACAAGACAGTGCATGTGTTAGCTACATTTAACCGTATTGCATGTCTGTAAAATTCCTAGGTGTGGACTTATACCCTTAGGTTTTACTTAGTACATAGTAATTACCGTTGACAAAAGACTAGAACCCAGCAATTACAACTTATTCAAACTGTAATTAGAATAGTAACTGTTGGGATTTGGTAATACAAAACCTCAGTGAAACTGGAACACAAACGCATCCTTATTCACCTTGTTACTAATAAATCCTAATTAAAAAATGAGCACGCTAAGCAAAGTGGGAAAGTGTTGGGTTGTAAAGTGCTGTCATCTAATGCTGTAAACATGCTTACAGGAGGGAAGAGCACAGGGTTGACATCATGTATGTCCTGCTGCTCCATCACTGTTTATTCCCAGGGGTGGGTCATTGTCTCAAGGCTGCATTGCTCAAAGCACAGGTTAAAACACATTTAAGCTGTAGATTGGGTGGGGAAGGGTTAGAACTTCTGTCCGGTTTTGAAATGTATGTATACCCCAACAGTGAACTTCTCTTATTTGTTCTCCTTTGATTTGTTAAATATTCCATTCAATGGGTTTTGTTGTATCAATTCGATAGGTGCAAAAAATACCTGGTGATCCTAACAGAAATCCATTGAGCTCATAGCTGCCTGTGCACTGTATTTAGTTAGCAGTAACATAATTTCTCTCTTTGGACTACAGAAACCCTAACACGTGTGTTATGGAGATGAGGAGAGGTGTTCTGTAGTCCTAACACACTTCCTGTTCTAATCACTGTCACCCCAGGACAGGAAATGTATTACTGGCAGGATCACTAGCGCAAAGAATACTGATGCAGCCACTATGTCCAAGGAGTGGTGAGCTGCAATATTTTAGATTTGTTTGCTCATGGATTTCGATACACTTTAAATGCTGTTTGTGTACCTGTAGAGTCAACTTTGTGGATGCTGTATTTTCTCTTTTAGAATTAAATTTACAATTCATACCTGTACTGTCTAACACCTACCACCTGGATAGGAAGCGAAGCCAAATCTCCCTAATTGGAACAAATGGCAATACAATCCTGGCAGTGGTTCTAAACCTTCCTCACTTCACAGTACATTTGTTGTTATTGCTGTTTGTGCTCTAGGTGGGGAGATTTTTTCCCCTTACTTCCTATACTGTCTGACACCCATCAATAGATCTGTACAAGAAAATCTCACAAATTGGGATAGACCGCAAGACTCACTCTACTAGAAAAATAGTTCTTACTGTGGTCTCTGTTAAATAGATTTCTACCCACCTCCTATTCTCCCAAATGGGAGATAACAAAATGGGAGATAACAATAAATGTTTTCACCAAAGTTGGGCTTTAAATCCAATAAAGTCTTCAGAAAAGTTATACAGGGTTATTCAGAAAACAGTGAAGAGTTTGGAGAAGGCAGGAAAAGTGAACAATCTAGGACAACAAAGCTGATTTGAAAAAAAAAATCTCCAATTCAGCTCACTTTCCAGTTCAGTTATGTTGTCCTAGATTGTTCACTTCTGCAAACTCTTCACCCTTTTGTGAATAACCCTGATAGACTTGGAAATGCTATCTGGAAGTGGTGATTTGGATCCTTACTTTTTGGAATTACATTTCAGGGCTCATTATGTACACATTATACAGAATGCCCCCAACTGCCTAAGAAGCCACATTTGAATAATTCAAAACATGGCAGTAGACTAAAATTCAAAGTTAGCGACCAGCATGCCATTCATCTCAATGGCCACTGCTCATGCCTCATGCAATGATGAGTCCGGCATGCTGGTCTCATTTCTGGCTGCTAACCATCTGCTTCTCCTTTCTCAGACAGTTGCAAAATATGACCATATTACAAGTAAAGAACAATTTTCTTAACTTTTGACAAAGTGATTTCTCTTTACACCTAACTACACAGTTCCTTGTCACTTGCACAGTCCTTGAGTACTGCAATGCAGGGAAAATGCTGACAATATACAGTGTTTATAGCATATCTCCACACATTTTGAGATGACGTTCAGCACAATGGGAAGAATTTATCCAAACTGGAGCAGACAGAATCTGGAACAGTTGCTTATAGTAACCAATCAGTTTCCACCTTTCATTTTCAAACTGAAGAGAGAAGCTAATTAGTTGCTACGGGTAGCTGTTCATGATTCTGTCTGCTCCAGTTATGATGCTCCAGTTATGATAAATTCCCCCAATGTATTTAGCCAATTGATACACCCCTGTCATTTTATGTAGACCCTTAAGAATCATATGCCAAAAATTATTGGTTAAACCCAGAATTGCCTTTTTTTTTATAACTTTTCCTTTATACTGACTTTTTGTAATAGCAAACAAGATAATTAAGAGATAAGATGAAGGTTTTCGTGCAGCATAATACTTTTGGTAGTTAAATAGAACCTTTTCATAGATATCAGTACATCAGACCAAAAAGAGGGACAATTGAAGAGGAAAGAGGGACAGAGGAATTTGGTTCCAAATGAGGGACAGCTGAGAGGTATGCTTATAGTACAGCAGATCACTCTCTGCAACGTTTTTATATTTGCCAAGGTGGACACAGATCAAAGTATAGGCTGAGCTAAAAATTATTCTTTTGTAAATGTTCTCTGCATATTCCAGGAAAAATGATCTCTACAACTGTCATGTTATCTTCAGATTTCACAAGTGAACTCAACATGCACACAATATGGATGCGGCTGGCCTTGTGAAATGTAACACATAAAACTCAGGCGTATGTAAACACATCTGTTTCAGCCTGCTCTGCCTCCTGTACAACAGATGGATCACATGAAAACAGCAGAAATTAAATATGACACCTGAATTTTGTTCAGTTCAGTCTTCACACAGTGAAAGCAGCATCCTTGTAAATATACAACAGTGTGGGCAATGCCTATTGTACCCAATACCAGTCATTGTTACAAAACAGTATCCATGCTCTGATGTTTTTACAAGTTCTTTACCTTAGAGTGATCTGTTATTTTAGTGATATATTATTTTTGATTCTAGGCATGTTGGTATAAATGTATGTTAACAATTTTAGGATTTTTAGCAAAAATAATATGTAATTAACCACTTCAAGACCAGGTGTTTAGACCCCCTTCCTGGCCAGGCCATTTTTCAGTATTCAGCGCTGCGGTACTTTGACTGACGTTTATTCCATCATGCAACGCTGTACTGAAATGAATTTTACACCATTTTTTGGGGACAGATAGAGCTTTCTTTTGGTGGTATTTAATCACCACTGGGGGTTTTATTTTTTATTATAATTAGGAAAAATTACTGAACATTTTGAAAAAAAAAACGTTTTTTTTAACATTATGTTAGGAAACATTTATTATTACCCAGTTTTTTGGTAAAATATAAAAGTCGGGGTCACGTCGGTTAAATAGACACCAAACATGTCAAGCTTTAAAATTGCGCGCACCCGCGACATCGCAGAAAACGACCGCAACCAAAATTAGCCATAGGCGACGCTTTAAACGTTTTTACCGCTCATCAGTTTAGTGTTATCAGTGATTGATGGCCCTAGACTTATTGCTCTCACTGCGACGTT
>NW_017306342.1:1904920-1924165 GCF_000935625.1 Nanorana parkeri
GGGGGAGCCCGGGATCAGCGGGACAATGGCGGGGGGGACAGCAGAGGGAGGGGGGGCCGCACCGATCGTCGCTAAATACAAGCGATGCGCCGGCTTTACAGCCGGCGGATCGCATGTATATTAACGGGCATCGCAGCCCGTTTTTAAATTGCGGCCATTTCCCGCGCGAGCCCGGCGGCGCGCGCAAGGGGGCGTGTCTGAGCGGACGTCTAAAGACGCCCGCTCAGATCTAGAGAGCTCCGGGCCGGCCGTTTTTTTACTACGTGAAAATTCATTAGGATTTGTTATTCTTACAGATTAGAAAAAGGTAACAGAACCACCACATAACTACCCACATAAAAACGTATTACAGGACAATATAAAAACATGCAGTACATCTCTGCAATGCATGCACATTTCCCCATGTTTTGTCTATTTAAAAGATGAGTAAAGCCAATTTTTTTTTTGGCTTTACTCCTCTTTTGGGTCACAGAAGTACATTTATTTGCTGAGAGTGCAGCGCCGTGCCGCAGCCAGGAAGGATCTTAACAATATTGTCTGGATCCATCCGGCTGCCTGATTGACATCTGGCCCTGCCTCTCTAGAGCCAGCTGTGTCCATTCACTTTCCTGCCAATAGAAGAGGAGAGAAGGGGGAATCCCTGCGGGGAGCAGTCACTGCTCTCCCCCCGTAGCACAGACCAAGACCTGAGTGATGAGCTGTTACATGATTGCTCAACTCTCAGTATAGAGCCGGCATGTGACAGCTGCAGTGCCCACGCAGCTCTAAGTGGTGGGGAGAGTATGGTTTACTTTCCCTGCACTTCTCCTTTAAAGACCCCGAAAGCATAGAAAACATTTGTTCATCTGCCAGAAATGCACTAAGTTCCCTAGGTCCTGTTATGGGCTGAATTTACACGGCATTTTTGTGTACTGATTGAGGACAGACCTGCCCAGTGTCTTTTGCTAAACTACTTAAACGCTCCTACTACTCTCCTGTTCTCTACAAAAGCCTTTTTACCCTAGAGGAACCCTAGACATATTTTTGAGGTTTCAGGCAACCCCTGAAGCAAACCAATTAATTGGAGGTCACTGGGAAAAATGCACCTTACATTGGTGGCCAGTGGGAAAAATGTCCCCCTTACATAAGTGGTAATAATGCCCCAGACAGCGAAAAAGATAATTGATGTCACAGCCACAGCTCAAGGAACTCCTAGCAACCTCTGTAGAAACCATATTGGTCCATTGGACTATATTTGAGAATGCCTGCTCTACAACATAGAGACTTAAGCTGGCCATACACTTTTAGAATTTTGACTGATTCACAGGAATCGGCTACAGTTCTAACAGTGGCTGGCTCAACAAAAGTTAAATTACTCAATCGACTTTTGTCAAATTAGCAGGGCCAAAAGTTGTCGGCCAAACAGTGCCTGCAGCCAATCTTTTGCAGGCAGTGGCAGGTGTGTGCAGGCTGTCAGAGTAGAATAGTCAGTAGGAGAGATTCTTCTATCCATATGCTTAGTGTATAGCCAGCTTAATCATTAAGATAAGAATTACAAGGGCTATTTAGACTTCTTGAGATAACACAGGAAATGTTCAGAGGACACAGGGCAGCTCTTAATTAATGACATGATCAACAGGTAATTTTTTTGCACTTAGCAAACAAGTAAATAAAAACACTTGCAGTGGTATATTGAACAGACCAAAAGAAAGAAAATAAGAAAAGTTAATTTTTAGGATTTACAAATCAATTAAAAACAAACATTTCCACTTACCCTGGAAAACCCAGCAGATATTAGGGGCATTACTGACGTTTCATCTCTATCACTTTGTCTTTAATAGCAGGACATAAAAAGACAAAAACATATATAAAAAGTGAGTATTGTATAACACAAGCAAAATATTTAAACAATAGTACTACTTTGAACAGGAATGTGAATCAATTAACTGAATTATTATTATTTACTTGACACAGTCTCATCTTTTAAAAATAACGGAGATCAGATTGTGTTATTGTGCATTAAAATTAATCTCACTATATTTTGTACTTAAAATACAGATTTGATAAACATTTGCACAAATATCATGCAACATAAAAATGTGCAACTACCATCTTTTCATATTACAGGTCCTCTGCTTTCACAAAATGATTTTTTGGGTCTGGCAAAAATTGGTCTGGCAACATATTGGTTAAAATGATATTTATATAAGTTTAAAGTTATTTATATAAAATCTTTGCTTTACAATAAACTATCAATATACTGGCTTTGAAAACCATTCTGGTCTTTCTCAAATTAAAACATAGCAATGGAGTTTCCCTTTTGGACTGTGTTTTTGTAAATGTAACTCAATAGGAAAGCTACAAACAGGAAGGGATGAATCATTCTGAAGGTTTGTCTGATAAACATTAGGGATAAGCTTTGGTTCGGGATGAACACGCGTCTGACCCGCACCAAGCCCGTTCATAGTTCGGCAAACAGATTAACTAGTTTGCCTGTCCGAAGCCCCACTGATGTTTGTAGTGCTCCTGCCTCAAAATGACAGATTCCCAGCCAGCTGGTGTTTGTAAACAATGTTTGATCTGTGACATCACCCAAGATCCCCAGGCGGTTTGTTGACATACAGCAGCTGGCTCGGGATATCTCATTTTGTAAAAGTAGCTCGACGTGTAACATAGTCAGGCCGTGGGTGGTCGTGTAGGTCGGTCAACATTGTAGGACCAGGATCTACATGGCTGGATGACTTGATTGATGCTGGATTAACACGGGGAGACATTGTCTACTTTTTATTGTCAGATAAAGGACTTTTTTCCATTTTTTTTTTCATTCCCCTAGGGAAATCTGGGGGCCTCTTTTTCATTAAAAGGACTTTCACATTCCAAATCCTCCACATGGGATGGGGGCTCCTTAAATACCAGACCCTTATCCATACATGCATCCTGGGTGGCCATAAAACAAAAGGCAGTGAGCCTGAACAAGACTAGCCACATGCCTTTAAAATTGGGGGGAAAGCCTCCAACCCTTGCAAGTCCCTGTGCCTTCAAGGGGGTTGGGCTTCCTCCTGGCAAACCTGCACCCAATTTTATCTTTTGCTACATGTGTTCCAAGATGGAGACTCTCATAGGTTAGAGTTAGGACTACACTACATAGAGGTTCGCTTGGCGAGGCAGTGCGGATTTCACATCTTCTGAAGAAGACGTGTATCTAACACCTCTGTTTTTAACCTTAGCGGTGAGTTTTTTTGCATGCTGACTGGTGAGTGTGCTGGGAAAGGTTTTGATGTTGTATTGTTTGAAGCCCTTCCACGTGCACCTTGCTTTAAAGCTGGTGATGAGTTGATGCTTGCATTTGCCATTTGTTTTGCTCTCTTTAAATACCAGACCCTTATCCATACATGCATCCTGGGTGGCCAGAAAACAAAAGGCAATGAGCCTGAACAAGACTAGGCCACATGCCTTTAAAATTGGGGGAAAAGCCTCCACCCCTTGCAAGGCACCTTGTCCCCATGTTCAGGAACAAGGACCTCATCTCCGCATCCTGTCCCCCAAAAGCGATGAGGGTTTGCAGTGGGGGAATTAAGGGAATCTGGAAGCCCTCTTTACCAAAAGTGGGCACCCAGATATCCAGCCCCCTCCCAGGGAAATAAGTGTGGGGTACACAGTAACCCTTTTACTCATCCCCCCGACAAACGTTAAAAGCAGATAAAAAAAAAAAATACCAGCACCATAACAATGTCCCCTAATGCAAATCCAATGTCAATCACGCTGTCCAGCGATGCAGATCCTCATCAACCATGATGATCTACAGAGAAACGATAATGACTTGCTGTCATGTTGACCCGCCACCCATGTTCACCTGATACACTCCAGTAGCAAAATAACACATCCGCTTTGTTGACATACAACAGCCGGCCAGGGAACCTGGGTGACTAAATATAACTGACCATATTTGGGCAATGAAGTTGACAAACCCGGCGGGCATCCTGGGCAACATCATTGTCCAAATATGGTCAGTATTATATTTAGTCACCCAGCATGTCAACAAAGCAGAGGGTGAAGCTTTAATGTATCCTCAAAGCGTGTTATTAAATAGATTTGTGTAATTTTTAATGTTGCCCTTTAAACCTAAATAAAAGACCCTCTCCCCAATGAATGTAATTTTTTAATTTTTTTTTTGCATTGTTACTTATCCCCTTTACAGTACTCAGTTACTCTGGCCTTTTTTTTTTTTAAACAAAAGCGTGCAAATTGGCTTAAAAAGGCTAGAAAGAAAAATAACAGCATTTTGTTTCCATCAATTTCAAAGGGGTTTGCCGCTTTGTTCAAGGTTCTTCCTACCCCGTTCATCATATGTCAAGCGAACTGAACTTTGTTCGCTCATCCCCAGTAAACCTGTGAAAAGGAGACCAGAGTTCTACCTGTTGGCTGGTGGAAAAAATTTAACTATTTTTTAGTGCCAAGCATGAAGATAGTTGCAAAAACACTGAGTACTCCCTTTAAATATAGGTGGACACATTTTGTTATACAGAGTTAAATGAAAATGTAGGCAGGTGATACTCAGCTGCATTGGTAAATTTTAACACAACATGGTATAATGCTGAAAGTTTGTCATAAAATTATACTGTATAATACAGTAATTATAATAGTAACATCCATTAGTAGTAGTTACAAATGTTTACTGAAAACTTTTTTTGCAAAGCAACTATTCTTGTAGGCTTTGTGGCCCTTTAAAATTGTAATTAAAATAAGAATTAAAGTAATAATAATAATGAAACTGAGATTTACCTTCTAACTACAGCAATTATGACAGCATTTTCTGAGGGTTTGGTAGCTCTGATGGACCTTGAATGTCAGAGTAAGAAAGGAGGTAAGTAATAATAAAATACATCAAATCATCACATATCACTGATCACAGAGACCTTTTTGTTCTCAATCACTCATTTTAGTGCAGAACAAAAACATACGAAGATAAGAAAAATGCCTTGTTCTGTGTGGAGCAAACTCTAGTTTCCATGTCACCATAAAACTTACAGTGCACATTGTTTTGACCAAACTATCATACATTAAAAAAATGGGAAAACCAAAGATAATCCAGGCCTGCAAGAGTTTTGACACTGCAGCACATTGCCTTCACATGCTGTGTAAGACTCTCTAGTCAAAGTATATAGGAACCACAAAGCTGAGATTTTCGAACCCATCCTCTGCTCATCTAAGGGTTTAAAAACATTTGTGCTATAACAGTGCCCCATACATTTCTTATATTATGGTGTTGATATTCCAATAGGATCCATGTAGCTATTTTGAGGTCACGTTCAATCATTTTTTAAAAGCTAAATTGAAAGAAAGTGATTGGCTAGCTTGGTCAATTTTAATTTTTTATAACTAAATTATGATAATTGGAAAAATTATTATGATATTAAATATAGTATTGGATTAAAACGGAAAAACAGCAAATTGAGTATGGCACCACTAGATCAACAATTATGATAACTGAATGCAAAACCTCCATGCTGGTTTCAGGAAGTAAAATCAGAAATGTTCATAGCTTTCAAGCGTCCAATTCAGAACTAGCATGAACAAGCTCAATGACTGCACATTTTTCATAAGTCTTTATAAAGCTGGCCATACACCTTACGATTTTACTCATTCAGCCCTGGACAAACACAGATCAAATGTTGGTTGTATCCTGCTCAACTGACCAAAATTCAATATGAGGGTGGCCCTGCCAGCACCAACTGGCTTGACAAAAGGATTTTATCAAGCAAATTTTTTTTCAAAAGAAACCAGGTGGAAAATTGTCGATTGTAGTCATTGTTCAGTTATTCTTACAACTGCAGGTGTCTGCTGTCAGAATACAGTAGCTTGCAGGGGAGATTCCTCCATCCACCATCTTTTGCATGGTTGGGGGAATTGAGCAGGCTGAATTAGAAAAATCTCTAACAGCTTAAGCACGCCCCTAAGAAGAAAGGTGCTTAGAAAAAAACCTAAGGGTTGGATGACTACACAGCCTACTCTGTGTTGAGTGGAAGCAAAGGAACAGAGGAAGGATGTTTAAAAAAGTCCAAAAAGGGGAAGAAAACCCACCATGTAAGAACCTACTACATTACACATACCTTGTTGGTGCTATTGCTCCTTCTCTTCCCAGCAGCTGGATTTCACATAATTATACCTGTGTTACAACTCTTCCTATGGTTAATGACTGATGGAAGGGGAGAAGAAGAGCAGTGGCACTACAGAAGATACATACTGTATATAATATCAGGTGCCACGAGTAGGTTCGGTGGGTGGATTTTGGAGGGAAAGTACAGCTCTAGGGTGAGAAGAGGGTATACATACTGGGAAGTACATGTTTCTTGGGTCACTGTCTGAGGCTGGGAATGCATTTAAAAGGACAGAAAGCTTAGTGTTTGTGCTATATATGGCGTTATCTATCTATCTATCTATCGTCTTCTCAACTTTAATACACTTTGAAAGCAAATGAAATCTTACACTGTAGCTAATACTCAGGAAGAAACTTGGAGTGCCTGCTCTAGCAGCAAAAAAAAGAGAAAGGCGGTAGAGAGCTGAAATGATTGGCACTTATCTTGGTCTGTAGATTTATAAGTAATTTTATATCATATAGTGCAGTTTAGAATATCATGCTTCAGGCCAAAAGGGTGCTGTGTTTTGGGCAGCACACAGTTAGGTATGTGTCAAAAGGCCAGTCTCAAATCAAATCGATCCAAAATTGCAGCCTGATAAAAGCTGTCATATTGCATAGAAGACAATAGGCTCAATTCAATAAGCTATGACGAATATGTGATTTGCCATAACTATCGTTATTTCAAGCCCAGTGACTATTATTTTTAGTTCTGATTAGCCCTCATTGCTGAGAATAAGGGTCGTTATGTCAAATAACAATCATTATAACTTAGTGAATTGAGCCTATTGACAAATCGAAAGCTTGTCCACACAGAAAAAGAAAAGGTATTACAGTAAGGTGGTAAAAAAAAAAGTGGTACAATTTTATAACAAATAATAGTGAAATGCACATTGTTGCTGAAACAATAGCATTTGTTAGCCATTACGTACCTGCATAGAGCTTCTGCATCAAAACATCGTGTCTGTCTATGATCGATAATGATAATTTCATGATGTTTATCTAAAAAGCTTTCCAAAGCAGATTCTGGTGTCTTAGCAATGTTAGACTTAAAGCCCGCTTTCTCACACGCACAACAGAATCCATTACTCTGGCTATCTTCTTTGGCAAATACTAAAAGTACCTAATTAATAGAAATAAAACAAGAAAGGGAGAGAATATAAATATCCATATTTCTAAAGTTTTATGAAGTTTAAAAAAAAAATTAAAAAAAATTGTTGCATTAATTTTAAGTGTGTACATAATACATTACTTTAGAAACTTTAAAAAAAAATAGAAAGGTGTGGTTTATATGCATTACATTTAACTGCAGCCTCGGCACACAAATGGAACCTAAAGCTAGCCATAGCTATTGGGCTATGTGGTTGAATGTTAGCAAAAGAGTTACAAATGCATTTTGGCTGTGTTATCTAGACAGCGATATCTTACTGGATCAGGAGCAGGTGAATATAAGAGCCCATTCACACTACTGCACAGCAGTAATGTGTTACATGCTCTGGTGCACTGTGGTCCATTCAGTGTAAATGGCACCCCAATGCACTGTATTGCAGCCCACATTGCAACCCACTGCATTGCGGTGCAGTTCGTTGAAAAAATGCTGGAAGGGCAAGTTTAGATTAATGCACTACAATGGGCTGCCCTGGTGAGAATCAGTCCTAAGACTGAAAGGGACTTCAGGAGGCAGGGACCAAGGTGTAGCTACACTTTAATTAAAAGTTTAGGATTAGGTTATGCTCAGGATTAGTGGGTTAGGCTAGATTTAAAGGTTAGGTTTAGAGGTAGTTTCAGTTTAAGGGTTAAGACTAGATGAGGAGGAGGGTTCATGATAAAGATAAGGTTTAAGAGTTTTAAATACATACAGGTGAAACTCGAATAATTAGAATATAGTGCAAAAGTAATTGCAGTAAGTGCTGCAAAAGGGGCCCAAACCAAGTACTGAGTACATATGCATGCTTGTACTTTTCAGAGGTCCGATATTGTTCTATGTACAATCCTTGTTTTATTGATTGCATGTAATAATCTACTTTTTTGAGGTTGTGGATTTGGGGTTCTTGGGGTTTTCATGAGCTGTAAGCCATAATCATCACAATGATGACAAATCACGGCTTGAACTATCTTGCTTTGTATGTAATGAGTCTATCTTGTATATTAGTTTCACCTTTTAAGTTGCATTAGTGAAATAAATGAACTTTGCACGATATTCTAATTATTTGAGTTTCACCTGTATATGTGAACTGTCTAACTTGGTTGGCCACCAAAATATAACTGTGATCTAAACAGCACTGCCAGGCAACATAGCTATGCTGGTTTCTCCACTGCAGTTAAACATTATACTGTAGCTTGGCCACTTAAGGCTTTTCCCCATAGTTCTCCTTAGGGTAACGGGAGGACACAAACTAGCGTCCTCCCGTCACCCTAGGCTCAGTATACCGCGAGCTGTAGCTCGCGGTATACTGAGACGCCACAGCTGAAGCGGATCCCGACAATTGTGCTGGGATACGCCCAGCTGCGTTACTGACAGCTGGCTCTGCCTATCTAGAGGCAGAGCCAGGTGTACCCGCCCCCTCCCCCATCCGTACCACCAGTCAGCGCTGGCGGATCGGGGAGAGGGGAATCCAGCCCCTCCCCTGTCACGGCAGAGAGCCGTGACAGGATCGAGAAGTGAGCGAACGCCGGTATGTGTTCGGTCACCTCCCGATCTACTGAGCCGACCTGTAACAGTCTCATTGTCACAGGTCGGCTACAACTATGAGGTGAGTGAAAAGCACTCACCTCATAGTTCTCCTTTAACTGTCCCAGACTGTGGCTGGACAAAGAAGGAAAGGAAGCACACTGATGAAGTCATCCCTCTGCTTTTTTCTCCTGTAAGCAGCCTTAGGAATTAAGGCAGCACTGAACAAAAAAAGGAGGCTGATATCAAGACATATTGAGGGGAATTTATAAAAACTGGAGCAGGCAGAATTTGGAGCAGTTGCCCAACCAATCAGCATCTTTCTTCAGTTTGCTCAGGTAAGATTTGAAAATGAGACAGCAGAGCTGATTGGTTGCACTGCTAGTCTGCTCCAGTTTTAATATATTCCTCCCACTGTATTTAAGTACTTTTTAGATATATACATTCAGATTCGGACGAACTTGCGGAATCACGAAATTTTGATTTGGCAGTTTGTCCGAATCCAAAATAACAAATTATTATATGCCATAATATATGAAAAACAATATTTCACAATGATTACCTTTCGTATCACTTGCCCCTCCTAATAGATTGTAAGCTCTCATGAGCAGGCCCCTCCTACCTCCTGTACTGAAATTTTATTGTTAATTGTATTGTCTCCCTCAGTTTTGTAAAGCGCTGTGCAAACTGATTTGGCGATATATAAATCCTGTATAATAATAATATTTGAGAATATATTAATTTGTTGTGCATGGGCACCGCCATCTTGCTGCATCAGGTGACGTCATGCTCCCCACCTCCAATATGGCGGCGCGAATGTGCTGGTGGCCAATATGTGGCTTTTTTTTAAATTGTGCGCTTTCGGATTCGAAGGTTCCTTGCCTCCGAATCTGAAACAGCATGATTATTAATTTCATCAAAAGAAACTAATGTAAAGGTTTTTCCCTTTTCATTCTTTTCCTCCGAAACTAATTTTTATGCTGTGCACATGTCTAGTACTTATACAGTACTACAGTGGCGTAACAACCGGGGGTGCCACTTGCCCCGGGCGCAGGACTGAGGGGGGGCGCCGTCACGACCCAAAATAGTGTTTTTATTTGGAGTTGAGCTTAGTGGGTTACATTTAGGACTTAATTTAAAGTATATCTAAACCAAACCTTTTTTCAGCTTTGGATAGAATAGAGACGGGTTAGGACCTCCGTCAGTTTATTTTATAGCTGTTTGAAATTAGGGAAAATCCAGAATTCTCTATTCAAAACAAAAAAGGTTAATGGCACAAAAGTTAAGAAACTGCAAATTTCCCATCCAGAGTTATTTCTGGTCTATAATCCATTCTCAGGATATGTCTTAGTTTATTCCTAGATGTCTTTCATTGATGGTGTTTCCACTAAGCCTGCCAAACATCTACTTGTCTTTCTATACTGTTACAGTTCTCCTAAACTTACCGATGTCATCAAGTGACCTCTTGTTCCATCTTGTCTCCTACTATGAATTACAACCATTCCTAAACTACGCAATTTATATGTTTCTATCTGAATTACACTCTTTCATTTTAAATATTCACAGGCGTAGACATCGGTGTAAATATCTGATGTATTTATAAGGGAAACTTTGTTTTGGGTCAATTTAATTTATATTTTTGAAGGTTATAAAACTCATATTTTATATAGCACCTGGCAAGACCAGTGAGCTCCTCTTTGTTCCACTTTATTTGTTCAATATTTATATACAGTACATTTTTGTTTTATATATACACACTTAAAGTGACACTAAACTCAGAAGCTAAATTTTAAAAATGCATTCCAGTACCTGACACTGTCCTTCCTTCTGGAGGGTGACTACCTTTGTTCCTCTTATAAGCTAACATGAACATTTGGTACATAGCAGT
Organism: Nanorana parkeri; assembly: GCF_000935625.1. NCBI lineage: Eukaryota > Metazoa > Chordata > Amphibia > Anura > Dicroglossidae > Nanorana > Nanorana parkeri. The sequence goes on from NW_017306342.1 coordinate 1,915,595, forward strand.
CACAGTAAATATAATTTATTACATTAGAATATTTTATAATTTCATTACAAGCCAGCAGGGGAGGAGGGTTACCCTCCTTATCACGTGTTTCAGCCATTCCTTACCTATTTTAGAGACCAAGCTCTCTCATTAGAAAATCCAGAGAACTCTGCACATCATGTGTCAAGGGGATATACTCTGCACATCATGTGTCAAGGGGATACCATGTATTAAAGTGACACGGAACTCAAGAGTTAAATCTTAAAAAACGCATTAAAGTCCCTTAACTATTAACAATACTGGACCTTTTTTTGTGCATCACGCAGCTGTAGATCCTCAACTGGTGCTGACACTGTCATTCCTTCTGGAGGGTGGCTACTTTTGTTTCCCCTTGATCCCTGTGTGTGTTGTAAAGTAGTCACTGCTCCAAGCTCGCTCCCATAATGGACTACAATCTTGATACAAATTAGTAAACTAAAAGTGAGATTGTAGTCCATCACAGGAGTGAGCTTGGAGCGGTGGCTACTTTACAACACAATGACCCCCCTGAGGTACAAGTATGACTCGTGAGAACCAGTTGTGTTGACAACACTTTTTAGGAAATTGCTAAATATAAACATTATGTTCAAAAATCAGATAAAGCATAGCTAAACCCAAGAACATACATTTAATGTATAGCAGCTTACCAATCCAAAGATTAGGTAGCTGCATTGGATTTCTTTTCTTAGGCTTTCTTTCTATACCTTCTCTTGTTGCTCCTGCCAGTACCATAACTTTCTATCCTAGGGTGACAATGTTCCCACATTGTACTGAATCTGTAGAGGAGCAGCACTGTCAGCCTAGGACAGGATTACAGAAAACTTCCTCCTCTCCTCTTCATAACATAGTGGAGAGATGCTCTGTAGTCCACAGAGAAAGCTAAAAAGAATGCTAACTGATAACAGTCAGTAGGGGTAAAGTTGAAAGGCAGTTAAACACTCACAAGGGTATATTTATTAGAGCAAAAGGGGAACAAACAACAGTAGTTCGTTGTTAATTGACAATTTCCCGATCCTGCTCAAGTCTAAGAACACCTGTAGACAACCCCCGCCAACTTATTTTTTGGGGAAATTGATTAGACAAATTAGAAAAACATGTTCAATTCCTTGTTTACCCTAAGATAAGTTGGCAGGAGAAGTGTCTGGCCACAGTTCGTTCTTCCTTTTCCATTCACATAAACATACACTCACAGCTAATCCAAGTGTACATAGACAGTTGGCCAGTCTCCAATTAGTTGTCTCAGGCCCCATTCACAACTAAGTGTAAGCATAGCCAGGCAATTTAGAGGGGTGCTTCTTTCCCACATTTGTGCATGAATTTTTGAAGTACATGAATAGAATCATGCATTTTGGCCTCAGACGTTTGAATGGGAGCACCTAAAAAACATGTGTAAACCTGTGTTTTTCAGGAGCTTCTATGAAAATCTATGGGGCCAACAATGCACAATTCTGCCCCAAAGAAGCTCATGCACTTTTTCACATGACAGGTGACAAGCAACACAATACTCGGGTGTGAACAGGTCGATTGAGAATAGTAGGATACTGCATCTTGAGCAATGTTGTGCTTCAGGAATTGTACGACCAAATGCTCAGGTATGAATAAGGCCTGACCCCTCCAACTGCTTTCTCAGTTCTTTGTCTAGCATTAGGCTCATATCTATGTTCTATAATTATTTACACTATTGTGTACACTTCCAAAGCTAATTCATTCAGTGGATACATAACAGCATCCACAGTCCATATTGTATCTAATGAATTCATACAGTGGATACATAACAGCCTCCACAGTCCATATTGTATGTAATGAATTCATACAGTGGATACATAACAGCATCCACAGTCCATATTGTATGTAATGAATAGGTATGCAATGCATAGGTAGCCATAGCCCTTACACTGTACAAAGAAGTCAAGCATTAGTGCCACACACATCTTATGTGTACAACATATCTCCCACCTTTCTTAGATGAGAAATAGGGGCTCCTTCTACCACAATGCATTTAGGCAATGGACACACTCCTGTCTTGCCCCTAGGTATGCGGACCATTAAGAATTTATATGTAAAAAATGACTGTCAAAAACCCAGAATTGTTGTTTACGACTATTCATTTTCCTGTACATTGGCTTATCAAAATAAGCAGATTAAGAGATATAAAAGTTTTAGCGGAGAACAACATTTTGGGCAGTTAAATAGAACATTTTCATAGATATCTGTACATCAGACCAAAAAGAAGGACAACTGAGGAGGCAAGAGGTACAGAGGGATTTGGTTCCAAATTAGGGACATTCCCTCCAAATAAAGGACACTTCGGAGTTATGTACTAAGTTTGCACACAATCATCATTTAAGGGGTGCTCCAGAACCACCTGCAAAGTGCCCCCTTTCACTGTCTGTGTTAATCTACCCTAAGTTACTGGATTTATTTGCTGTTATGGTTATGCTACCAACAATGTAATGTAGCACAGTCATTAAGGAAGAAGGGTGAGGCTACAGATGAACATTGACATCTCACATAAGGCAGCAGTAATCAGCTATCCCACAGAAGGCAACAGGATCTGATTACATGCAGTCTGTTGATTTGTTCAGAGCACAGTAAAAAGCAATATTTGTTTTGTAAAAAGCCAGTAAAAAATAATGTTTCTACCGGGACTGCAATATACTCCCTAATCACCCCCAACCATTAAAAATGGCACTCATACCTATATAAAATTACAGTTTAAAATTGTGCATTCATCTTGCTATAACCCTTTTGCCGTCCTTTGAGACTTTCTATCAGTGATGTTTCTTGGAAGAAAAACATCTTGGGCATAATGTATTAATAGTAGTAGATAATAGAGTGTTAGGCAGTAGCAAGGTCTTTGCTACCACACAAACACAATGGTGGAGCTCATACAGAACACACTCCTCATTTAATCGAATCACTTCATACTTCTTCAGCTGGACACACGTTACAATTGAACTGAACAACCTTGGAAATATCTTTAGATTTGCTAACAAATATCTGGTGTAAGGACCTAGCTAATCAAGTAGGTGAAGTAGTTGTTGGTAGAGCTAAAGGGATTTGTACAAGCAGACTGCAACGTGTGTGGTCAGCCTAAAAGGTACACACAACAAATACACTAATGTCTGTAAAGGGACTTAGGCCTGGTTCACACCTTTCCGTTTTGTAGCGCGTTCAACGCCCTATAAACGCCCTTTCCAAATGTACAAACTTGAAAATCCTATTGTTTTCTATGGGTATGGTTCACACCTTTCCGTATTTCAGCCCGTCTGAAATCGTTGCAAAACGGCCTACGCCCAAAGAAGTACATGTACTTCTTTGGGGTGTTTTGGTCTCGCATTTCCATTGGGATACAGCCAAGTAGCCCTCGGAAACGCGCGTTTGTCGCATGTTTTTTTAACCGCGAATCGCGGTAAAAACGCGCGTCAAACGCGCATATTCAATACGCCTAGGTGTGAACCCAGCCTAATCGACGTTAGATGGTCATTAATTATGATCTTTGCAACTGAACAACTGAGGTATTAACAAGGTATATGTGACAATGGAAGAATTAGCAAATATGAACAGGTACGTTCAAGTTTTGTGTTTTGGGAAAAATGACTATTTGGTGTTTGGATCATCGCCTAACATCCTTGCAGGATATCATGAAGGAGTTTAGTGATCTGGTAGACTGAGCATCAAACATAAGCACTTTTACAGGAATGTACTTAAATGGGATGACAAATTTGACTTTTTCCCCCAATACCCATATAAGCATGCTGACTAAAAAACTGTGTTGCCCCATACTAAGAAAAATAAAATGATTACATTCTGTCAATGTATTGATCAGGGTTATGGTGGCCATGATGATGTAACATGGACAGTTAAAAGACAAAACTAGTTCCATTGCAGCCCATTACAATATGAGCACAAACATAAAGAACTCTGACATCGCATTGTAGCATCGCTGTACCTGAAGTTGATCTTGGTGGAGTCTCATTGGACCAAACTGCACTTCTGTTACAGCTGCCTATGAGAAAAAGAACAGAGTCTTTATTGTACATCCTCAAAGCTTCAAAAAGTAATACATTAGGGCTGCAACAACTAATCGACATAATCGATTATAATCGATTATTGAAAAAGTTGTCAAAATTACAAAACACAGCACTGTTGGCTCATCCAAACAACAACACTATAATCTGAAAGTTGGAATCTCTTGCTGATGGATGTTTGCAGTTTTAGGATTTGTTTTCTATGATTTCCAGTATTTGCTTCTGTGGTTGCAATGCCTAATGAAAAACCATGAATATATTATGAAGTGTTTTGTTTTGATACACCAAGTGAAACTGTGAATGGCTGCTAAGATTTTATTACAACGTGCAGAAACCATTGACACATTAAGAGCCATTTGTGAGAGAACAAATTACTCAGCCATAGTGCTAGTGTCTGGGAAAGTATAATCTGTGGTCGCAGTTAGAGGAACCGTTTGATCACTGCTGAGGACTAGCTACACAAAGGAATTGATAACTTAAAGTAGTATTAAACTCTCAAACTTTTTTCAATAATGAATCCAGATAAAATAAATATGCATTGCCCAGCAAATCTTTTTTTTTTCTATTTTTGCCCACGCACTTTACAGGCATTGCGTTTCCAAGCAGCTTCAATTCTCTCAGCTTGGCTCCCCTGAACTTCCCGTCCATCTACTAGTTTGCAGAAGGTTAAAAGGGAGTGTTTGCTTTCCCTTTGTGTTTGTGGAGACAGGCACAGCCTCCATAGGACCCTGCAAGGTAACGGAGCCACCCTAATACAGGATATCAGGTCCAGTGCTCAAGGGATGAGCTGATTCTGCAGAAAACTAAAACTTTGAAACATGAAGGAGCAGCATCTATTGTAAGTTATTTGTTTAGCATATGAAATAGCTTAAAAAACATTTAACTTTATTATCATTTTAATTCATAAAGGTGGTGCAAAGTGCAGTAACTCACAGCAACCAACTGTGTTTCCTCAAACTGGAGCTAGTGGAGCAGGGATATATTATTACTGGCAGGTTGTTATAAGTTACTGTGTTTTGCATATGTTCCTTATTAACCCCTTCATGACTGAGGCCCTTTTTTCAATTTTTGCACCCATGTTATATTCCACATTTTAGGCCTGAAAATGACGTAATATGTGCATCTACATGGCAAAGTTACGTTGGTTTTAAAGGAAAACATTATTTTAAGGAATTGTAATGTTAATATTAGAATTAAACTCTATTCAGGTACTCCATATAGCAGTGGAGAGGAATAGTACCCTAAAAAGAAATAGCACACCCTGTATTCTGAAACTGTCCATATAGGTTCTTTTTGATAAGGCAAAGAGCAACATGAAAAGTGCACTAACCCAAATTAACCAACAGGAATGTATATTTCAGTTGTGGTCGGGCATATATACCGTATAATAGATATAGTGTGGGCTGAGTTGTGCCAATAAGCTAATTTGGCCTGAGGTATGCCCGTGGGTACGCTGTTAGGTACGCCTAAAAGGGGGCATACCAAATGAAAAGGTGATGGAATTTTAAGTTATAAAGAGATGGGTGGGTGGGGACCGACGCTTCCCCTACAACGTCAGGCAGGAAAGGGAAGAGGAGGAGTTTAAATAGCTATAATCCCCTCCCACAAATACAGGTTACTAAATTACGGTAACCTTCATACGTATCTGACTTCAGTAAAGCAAAGTCGGTTTGGTTTTTGTGGGGTTGCAACATTGTAAAGTATAGCTACGCTCTTTGCATTGCAAAAACTTAATAATCCAGGCAAATTAAAACGGTCCACTCAAAAATAACAGTGGCTAGAGTGCATTATATCTGAAATAAAAGGTCACAATATAGAACAGCAATAAGGACAAAACCTGAAATTGGAGTCTCTTAGGGAAGAAATGGGTGAAAGATACCAGAATACCTCTGAGCTGATATATAGAGGGCTCTCATCTGCTCCTATAATAAAGTTAAAACCCATTTAAATTAAATTTTAGAGATATAACAGATACAAGACATGTTTTTTGGAACCTGGGTGTATACACTGGTACCAATGCACAAAAACTGTAGCAAAGAAAAGATTGTGTTGTCCATAGACTTTAATACCACTTCATTATAAGCAAATTGTGGAAACGCACTGCAGTGTCAAGCAGCAGTGTACTGGACTGATCAACCTGCAGATAAATGTTTTCCTCCTGGCCAGGGGGGTCCCTAACGGGATACCAGCAATAGCCTCCCAGGTTGCTAATAGCTGGGCGGAGAGATGTGTATGGCCCTTACACTTCTTCCCACCTGGTTCTTAGCAACCTTGGATGCTCAGGCTGGAAAGGGGGACCACTGCAAACATTGTGCAGCAAAGTGTGCCGCCTGAGGCAACAGCCTCAGGCTGTTGCATTATACTGATGGCTCTGCTCCTGGCTATGTTATACTTCCTTCTCCCACACAAGATCCATGGACCTGACACCAGGTAAGTCATGGCACATTTATATATTGCAGAGACTTTCCATCTACCATTTATAAACGGGGTTTACCCTGCAGTAGCCCTACTGAGTTCTGAAATGAGCACTTCACAGCTAGGCTGTCATAAGTTGAAATGTATGCCATAAACCAAGTGTACTTATCCCAGCCTATGAGTTTTATTTAAATAAGTGGTTGGGATAAATGCAGCAAAGTTCTCCTTACTGTCACCCTTCATGGCTGCTGTGTGGTACCTAAATAAAAGGAGGCATTCCTCTTTGCATAAAGGCCTAACTGCTGTTAAATGGATGGAATATTATTGATTGGATCAGTTGCATCATATATAAAAATTACTTATTTATAATATTTTCCAGTACACTGGTCACTGGTGTATGTTAAAGCACATTCACCACATATAAGCTGGCAACATTCAATCCCTGGAATTCACAGTTTTATAGACACTCTTTAGAATTGTGTCATGCCTCCAGACAACAAATGTCAGTGTCTGCAACAGATTCATGTACCTGTTGGAAACAGGTATGTGAATTAGCCATGTAGGGATGGTGGGGGGCAGAACTAAGGCCAGAGTGTCCATAACGAGGACACTCTATCCTCAGTCCATGTTCTCCACCTAAGCTGCACCTCATCCTTGGTTGCTAAGATATTGGGGACTGCACAGAGCAATTGATTTCTAGAACGCTGTCAGCTGTAGCTGACAGTGTCCTAGAACCCAATAATGCATGCCCTGCCCAATTCAGCTGCTGACCAGAAAACTCCCTGGCCATCAGCTGAATATAAACAATGGGGTGGAGATTGATACATTTTGACCAAATATGGCCATTGCAACCCGCAACCCTCAAGCTCTGAGGGGGATGCTACCCTGCCGCTGTGTAGAAAAGTGCTGTGTAATACAAACATACCCTGCTCTTTACTACACAGTGCCCCACTCTGAGCACTGGCCTGTCTCTTTATGACAGTTACCTTAAATACTTCCAGTTTTGTTATGTAGGAACTGGAGATAATTATTTTTGACTTTGTCGCAACCATAGCAACACATTGTGAAAATGGCACAAAAAGAAACTACCCAAAAATGCTGCATACTTTAGAACTCTTAACAAAGATGTTGCAAGGCTTTCATGAAATAGGCGCAGGGCTTTTTAAAAGGAACCATACCACCAGAAAAGTGTTGCAAATACTTTTTTGAATCGTTCCCTGTATCATGTTGCACAAATGTTTATAGTACGGTGGCTTGTTATAGCAGCCATAGCTCCAGGCAGTGAATGTGGTGGCTGGAGCTCTCCATAGTGCTGAAACAAATTTTTAACTTGTGCTAAGTTTTTGATCTTTTAAAACAATAAAACATGTTTTAAAATTCCCCCTCCGGGTGCCAGCTGGGACACCTCGTGACAATGGTGTAGTAAAATGATTGTGTAGCACTTTGTCATGTTAAAACCCTGCCTTCAGCATTAGGCTTAAAATGTCCTTGACCACCCATTGTGGGGGAAGCTGACAAATTGCCAGCCAATTTAATGTGCACGATATGCGGGTGTCATGTAACTTTGAACTCTGTACAGCACGGGATATGCATTGGGAAAAAAAAGATCTTTAAACTTCTTCAAACAAAGATGACCTACAAGTACTTAGTTTTTTTTATCAATTTAAGTATTAGTACCTGAAGTCTCCACTGCTTTTGTACTGACGGACCTAGAACTATAACTTCCGTTCCCTTGTTGCGAATGATCTGTAAAGGGCTGGACCCACACCTTGGGATGGATAGGAAGAACAGAGATCCTGAAACTACCTGTGAATCCTGTACTCACTGTCCACAAACAGAGATCATTGAGGAAAGGGAAGATCTGGCACTTCCAGAGGATATTGTTACTTGATTTTGGGGCGAGCGCATGCGCAATTCAGATGTTCGGCCGGGAGACAAGGAGAGACACAACGTAAGTATATGTGGAGTAGCGTGCACCTGCACAGACTCCGTGGTACATGAGCGTAGAGGAGGACAGAGGAGTCAGCGCTGGAGGGACAGCTGAAAAGGACAGGAAGGAAGAAGATTGGATTAAGAGGCATCATTTAAGGTAAGTCCTTACTTTAGC
>NW_017306342.1:1924204-1957932 GCF_000935625.1 Nanorana parkeri
GCTATTTGGTTCCACAAAGAATATCCTGGTGAAACTAGGCATTTCTGATGTTTAGGTTATCATTACATAAAGTGTAATGAATCATAGCTAGCACTTAGGATAATTAAATTCAATAATTTAAATCAATATAATAAAAATCACCTTTTCATAAAAAGAGATATGGTGATAACTAGAGATGGACTAAAAGGTCTATTGCTGTGAATATACTACTCCAAAGGCACTGGACCTGTTACTGATGGGCATCTGCTCTTCCCATCTCATTGTCCAGGAGAGGGATGCCAGCAAAAAGGGGCCAATGTGCCACCTACCTACTACCTCTGTTGAATCTATTATAGAGGTCCTTTAGACTCCTAACTGATTTATCATGCACAGGTGTAAGGAAAACATAAAAACACTACATTTGTTAAAAAGAGATTTTAAGGTTCTAACTTTAACAAGCCCATAAGGCAGCATTTAATGATGCCTTGTGGTGGATCTCCTCATGTGTCTCTGTGACAACATCACTGCATTTTTATAATAAAATATGAATATTTGCTATGCCTGATGAATGTTTTAAAGTGATATTAAAGCTTTAGGGTTTTTTATCAGTAGGAGATCTTTGTTTGATAATTTTTTTTATTTCTCAATTCCTCGTTTTCTAGTGGGTCCCCGAATTCCTCTCCTCCCCTGCCCGGGTGCCAACAGCAGCTAAGTGGTTGTAGTGTGCGTTCCCGGCCGTGTCCGCAGTAGCTGTGTAAGTCCACAGACACACACAGCCCTGCGGCAAGACAGGCCGCTCTTCTCCGCCCAACAGTTTGACTGATTGCAGAAGGAGCCTATCACCCCTCCCCCCCCACCCCCACCCCTCCCACAACCAGGAAGTTCGGGATGGAGGATCGCTTCGGGGACTGGCGGCGGTCACAAGTGGCGTTGACAGGTAAGTGGGGGGGACGGGGGAATCAACAAGGTACTGGTCGTTTTTTACCTTAATGCAGAGAATGCAATAAGATAAAAAAAACACCCAGACTTTAGTACTACTTTAAGTTTAATGTGACTGAAAATATACAAGGAATGTTTTATTTGTCCTATTATAAGCAAACCAAATGTTACAGCACACACCTTTTCCTATCAAAGAGATATTGGCAAATGAAGGTGACCCTTTTCTCGCCAGGTGAATGTGAGGTACAAGTGCTTCATGAAAAGAACAAATGCTACCTGGTGTATGTGCAGCAAAAGTCTTTATAAAGATGACCCGGTGTTTAAAGGCTAAATGAAAATGACAAATTGCCAATTTAAAAAGAGAAAAGGAAAAGTGAAGATTTTGCTAATAGCAACCCATAACCCTGTGGCTTAAGCCTGCAGTGGAAAGTGACAATTGAAATCTATATGTCAATTGTGCATTAACACCTCCATTTCTGTAGAAAGGCCTGTAAGTGTAGATCTAATCTCTATTGCTGCTCTGGGCATTAAGCCTTGTATACTTCTGATTGAATTACTGTACATGATTACCCTTTGGGTTGTAGAGCCAAATAAACCCAACAGAAGTAACTGACTATGGCACATCACATTCCATAAGTTGCCTTGCTTCATTATGTTTACCAACTGCTGCAATATTGCATTTGACCGAGGGAAGTAAGCACAAATTGACATTACAGATCAATGTTTTTGGTGAAGAGATCCTGGTGCTGAAAAATTTTGCACAGGAGTGTTGTCTTTCCAAGAACATGCACAGGTGTTTTGCCTAAACATGTATGTTAACATACTAGGCAGACAGTTTTGGATCTAGGCAAAAAAAAAAGAAAAAAGAAAATACAATTCTGAACAGGTTTTTTTTATCCTGAGATCAACTGCCCAGGGGTGTCTACAGGCAATGAAACATCCATAGACATATGATACTTTTCCAGTCGCCAAATTTGATTAGTCATGGGAATTACATTCTCCCCATACAAGGCTAATAATAGACTCATGGAATCTTTTTATTCAACCTCCATGTCTTGAATATGCTTCATGTGTTCACCTGTTTTAACATGGGTTTGTCCATAGTGTACTTCTTTAATCGTTGCCTTGACCTCAGTTAATCACTTAGTCTAAGCTTCAACGCCCCATCATTGAAACCTGACTACACTTGGGATTACAATTACATCCTGCTACACTTGCTGTTTAGCTGCTGCCTGACATGACCCCCTAAATGGCCATGACTATGGAAATCCTGAAATAAAGCAAAGAACATTGATGTTTAAAACTGATATTTGGATGTCAACTTGAATCAAACACTTGTGTCTTATATTTCTGTGACCCGTGGTGAGATATCTTTACCGGAATAGCTAGTTCCATTCAACTGACATGAACATTAAAAACAGAAATTATCACAAAAGTCTAATGTTTTTTTCACGAAAAAACAAACACCTGGAGAATTTGGTGATGAGAGAATGATATCTTTATTATACATTAAGGGGCAGGGAAACAAACTAATTCTCAGAAATCTTGTCTCTGGACAGCCTGAAAGTTCGAGGGAGAATCAACCCACAGGGGGTGATTTACTAACCTAAACACATGCACGCACTAGGTGCGTGTGATTTTTACACAGCAAAACGTATTTATCAACCAAAAAGTCTCTAAAAGCATATTTCCACTAATGCCATATATGGAAAAATCATGCACATGATGCATATATAATGCTGCTTCACAGTTTAGACAAAAATGGTTAGCTCATGCATTTACATTCCTTGCATTCATCAACGCAAGCAACACAATGTAGAGCTAATTTACACAACATCACCTTGCAATTCATGCAGGGCTTTGCACAACACACCTGCTGGGTGTGTACACACTACAAAGGTGTCTAGATTCCACCAATAGATCATGCTGGGAGGGAACACACTACAGAGGTGTATACTTGTTCGTGGCGTGTTTATAAGGTTAGTAAATCAACCCCTTAGTCTCAGAGGAGGGCTTGTTATTGGGTAGTTCTTAGAAGGTTACACATCTGAACTAGATATTTCGTGAGTCTTCCCTTTGATGTTGTAATGACAGGACTGTGAATGATTCCACTAGCCCTTGTAGGGTAATTCGTATAGTCCACTAGCCCTTGTACGAATTACCCTACAAGGGCTAGTGGAATCATTAACCCTTGGACCTCCCATACTTTACGGTGGGTCCGATCCGATTTCTTTCCAAAAAAAGTAGCCACCCTCCAGCAGGAAAGACAGTGTCAACACCAATTCAGAGATAATTTGAGGTAATCCCCAACTAAGTTACATTTCTGTTCATAGTTAGGGTACTTGAAAGCATTTTTAACATTTAGTTTAGTGTCACTTTAAGTTCCTGTTCTGGATGGTTGAAGGCACTTGTGCCAAACCCTAGAGGACCTAAGTCTTTATCCTATCAAGTATTCCTACACACTATTGCTCTCACAATACTCAATTAAAGCTTGCTACATTAGCATGATTCACATGAAAACTTCCTATATCAACATAAATAGCCATATAAATCATCTGCTGCAATAGCTTTTGTTATCATGTCCAGCAGGAGATAAAACTAAACTCTTGTGCTTGACCTTGGCTCCAGCAAAACCCAGAACTGACAATAATTATGTTTAGTCTCGTTTCAGTATTACTTACAGTATGCAAGTATTCAGGCACGTAAGATTCTGTTTCATGGAAATGTAAAACAAAGTTGCTTTGTCTTCATATACCATCATTTTGGAAACAACCATGAGGATTATTTATTAATTAACACCCCCACTGCATATCATCTCATCATTTTTCATGTATCTTTTTACGCACTTTGTCACCAATCGACACCAGAATCTGGTAGTTAATGCCATCTCAATGAATGAATTGAGTGCATGATGATATTTAAAGGACAACTATCACAAAAGACCTCTTCTTCTATAACACGTTTTAGCAGCAAAAAGCATACAATAAGAATAGGACTGTTTGGCTATTTATCCATTCTCATGTTCATTTCACCATTTGACATTTGTAAAAACGTAATCAGCATAAAGTGAAACTGTGCCAAGAGTATGCAGTATGCTGTATAAAATTATACAGTTAAGTGAATCCAAAACCCCGGTGCTGTCACACCAGAAACCATTCCAACAAGGTTATTAACAAAAGGGTGAAGAGTTTGGAGAAGGCAGGAGAAGTGAACAATCTAGGACAACATAGCTGAACTGGAAAGTGAGCTGAATTAGACAATTTTTCCATATCAGCTATGTTGTCCTAGATTGTTCACTTCTCCTGCCTTCCCCAAACTCTTCACCCAGCTGTGTGAACAACCCTGTCAGTGGTTACTGTGACAATAATAAAATGTTTGTACCACTGTACTCTATCTCAATTTCTGCCGGTAAGTGTATCCAAAACCCCAGTGCTGTCACCCCACAAACAGTTTTTTTTTACAATAGGTGAGTCCAACTTTTCAGTCTTGTCTCAAGTTCAAAACAATATTTTTCAAGTGAATACAATTCTTCGGTGCTGTCACACTGCCATCAGCAATCCGAAGAAAACGCCAGATCCTAGATCACCTTCACACACTATGACCTCCAACCCGCCAGATCCTCCACCAATGTGTACACCTTCACACACTATGACCTCCAACCCGCCAGATCATCCACCAATGTGTACACCTTCACACACTATGACCTCCAACCCGCCAGATCATCCACCAATGTGTACACCTTCACACACTATGACCTCCAACCCGCCAGATCATCCACCAATGTGTACACCTTCACACACTATGACCTCCAACCCGCCAGATCATCCACCAATGTGTACACCTTCACACACTATGACCTCCAACCTTGTCATTAGACCTCAGTTAGGTGTAGAAGCAGCGTTCCCTTTCTTAGTACAGGGGAAGGGGGCACATAACAGACTCCTCCAGCAAAGATTCATCATCCCCGCTTATAACCAGACACACACTCATCTACATGGAGCACGTTTTATCCCCAACAAAGGTGCACACTTAGCAGTGATAACCCTCCCACACTGTGAGGCTGACCTCTGCATTGTAATATCTTGTAACTATGATGTCTTCACCATAGACTTCTACATTATACAGACAGAATGATACACTGGACAGAAGCTTACAATGGTTGTAAATCAGGGGTGGCAAACTCAAATTCATCGGGGGCCGCATCAGCAGTATGGTTACCCTAAATCTCGGCGGTACCGGGACAGTGCAGGCTGCAGGAACAGCACCAGCAAGCTCCGGAAAGAGTACAGAGTAGAGAGGGCTGGCGGAGGAGGTGTTTCTCTGGCCTCCCCCACCAGCGCCCTCTAGTGTCTACTGTGTGGTAGTGCCGGCTCTGCTCGCTACCACACAGTAGACACTGCTCTGCACAGAGTCGGCATAGCGGACCGGCCCTGGCTGCTGTGCGGGCCACATTACAAAGTCCGGCGGGCCGGATTCGGCCCGCGGGCCTTGTGTTTGCCACCCTTGTTGTAAATGGTCACTTTGCACTGCCCAGGAGGTGTGGCCACTATGCATAGTACTGAATTGGGGCGAGTTTCCCCACAGAAGCACGTGCACGAGAACAAAAGCATTGTGGGAGAAGTAGTTTCCACGCCTACATTGTAGTTCTAACTGAGCACAACATCCTGAACTCTAGTCACAGCACAAGGCGGCCATTTTCAAACAAGAGGACTGAGAAAAAAACTAAAAAAAGTGAGTATTTGGGCTTCTATCCAGGATCAGCATATGCCGGCATCATCTACACCAGTGGTTCTCAACCTGGGGGTCGAATGATGATTTGCTAGGGGTCGCCCGGGAGTCTCCCGCTATTAGATAAAAAAAGTAGCCCCCCTCCAGAAGGAAGGACAGTGTCAGCATGAATTCAGAGATGATTTGAGGATCTACAGCCGAGTGAAACACAAATAAACTACTACAGTTTGGCACTTAACTTGACACTTGACTTTCTACCTCATACACATTTCTATTGACCATGAAACAGCTCATAGTGATGGGGCAAGAAAGAAAGCTCCTATGCTACCCATTAGAGCAGCGGTTCTCAACCTGTGGGTCGCGACCCCGTCGGGGGTCGAATGACGATTTTGCCAGGGGTCGCCCGGGAGTCTCCCGCTATTAGATAGTGGCTGCCGTCCGCCCGGGAGAGAAAAACACTTTCTCCAGGAAAGGTTTACTCTGCTCGATCGAGCAGAGTAAACCTTTCCCTGCGATCTTTTTTTTTTTTTTCTGACATTGGGGGCCGCCTATCTATTGCACCCACCCTCTGCTGTTGCCAATCAGCAGAGGGCGACCTGAAGTTCTCCATCAGGTCCTCTTCTAGTGATTGACAGCAGCAGAGGGCGGGTGCAATAGCTAGTTTGCTATTAGCTATTTTAAAGTGAAATAGCCAATAGGAATCTAGCTATGCATTCCTATTGTGTTTTTTTATTTTTATTTATTCTGACGGCGTACGCCAGTGGTTCTCAACCTGTGGGTCGCTGTGTGATTTCTGCTGTGCTAGGTTAGAGTCCTCCTCAGCCCTCTCCTAGCGCAGCAGTGTCCGTCCTCCCGCCACGCCGCCAGATGTCGCTGCAGCAGCTGCGTCATCCCTAAATTTTACCGTTGGGGGTCACCACAACTTGGCAAATATTACCAAGGGGTCCCGGCCCTAGAAAGGTTGAGAACCACTGCATTAGAGGTTTGCTAATTAGAATGGATTCGGCTGTCATATCAGGGTTTAGGAGGCTGCCTACAGTTTATACTTGCAGCAGTTTGTTTTGTAATGACTCATTGAAAAGTTTTCCACATGTAGTGAGAATAAATCTGCCCACAGATTTCTGAAGGTAATCCCTTGTACAGGCATGATCTGACTGCCCTGAGACACCCCTATCAGTTATACTGTAGGTCCATAAACAGGAACTTTCTGGCTCAGCCAAACATTCCTGTTGATATGAATCGGAAAGGAAGAAAGAACAATGCTGACAGAAGCTGCTGCTGCCACTTATCCCAGAGGGAAGCAACGGGTTTCTAATATGACTGTTCAGTTATTCTCCAGACAGCAGCTAGCCAGCGGGTGAAAAACTTTGCACAGACATTAGCTCATGTCTATGTGAAGGTTGGCTGCCTACTTCCAACCAAAGGAGGCAATGGTTAATGGCTTGATAGGGCAAATGTCATCTCATTGGATCTGGTAGCATTAGCCAACTTGAAAACGCATGCTACGATATCAGACCACTGTAATGACCTGCAGAGAACTATTATAAACCAGCAGACAGTTAATAAAAGCACCACACATGAAAGATATGAGAATGGGAGTAAATGATAACCTTTTAAAGTTCACTGAGCATCCCTGACCCCTTCCGTCAATGTGTAGCGTTGGCGGGGTAGCTTACTGCTGTTATCAATGTGACACATTATGTGATCGCTGGTAGTAAACAAAAAAACCTCCCCCTCCTGATATCTTACTCTTATTCTGTTACAGAAGATCCAGTAACTATGGAAACAGAACTCTCCATAGACTCTCTATTCCCTGCAGAGCTTTGCTTCCTCATAAGCAAGCCTCGTGCAATGATACTCCAAATGGGATATATACAGTTGGAGATCTTATTCAGAAAAAGCAATTCACAACCAATATTATACTGAGCATCCCTCTTAGCCAATAATGTGCATCAGTTCTTGGAAAAAAAAAGAGGGTTACAATACATTTTTTTGTGTGCACCATATTTCTTTTATGGGAACATCTTCGCATTTACATTGAAACAGTTTTCTTGATGAACAAATCTATCATCACCCAATCATTAGCTCCCCCTTATACAGGATATGTTGGTACTCCATGATAGTTGCTTGCAACAAGAATAGAAGCTCTGTATATACGGTTGGATGAGAAACACCAAGAGAATAAGCACACAGGTCCAGTGGTTAAGAGGTAGACTGGACACCTTATTAGGTACTCTATAACAGCCTTGCTCAACCAGGGTTCTGTGACCCTTCTGCCTTTGCCAGGGGTGCCTTCAAATATTTGCACAGTATCATGCATACTAGTGCAGGCAATTCCATGGTGCATGCAATTCGGCCACCAACAGCATACATACACATGATGCTAATTCAGGGTGGCTGTATCAAAGACCTAGCACTTAGAAGAGGACAGAAGTAAGGGTCTTGATAGATTTTGGGGGAACCATTTTGTGTCTTTACACTATTTACATTTTAGACTAGGGTGCTTTGAGATTTTGCATACTTTTAAAGGATTTTGTGACTGAAAAGAAGGATGATGCTCTATGCTCAATGTATGCATCTTAAGGTTTAATTTTAAATTTTGACTAAACAATACCTTTACTTTGGAAGAGTTGGACTGGCCAAATTCTTATACATTTTACTATTGTTTACAACTATTATTAATTTACATTTACTATTATTTATTACAAGTACTTATATAGTGCTGACAATTTATGCAGCACTTTACATGTACATTCACACCAGTCCCTGTCCTCAAGGAGCTTATCTCTCCTATTATGAGAGGTCTCTCTCATATGCATACACACGCACTAGGGCCAAATTAGACAGGAGCCAATTAACCGACCAACATGTCTTGTGTGGGATGAAAGCCAAGCAAGCACATGGAAAACATGCAAACTCCATGCAGGTAGCGCCTTGTATGGGAATCTGAGGACACCAGTGCTAAACGGCAGGAGTGCCAACCACTAAGCCACTTGTTCATAAAAATGCTTTAAATTAGAACTGTCTGTGTAGTCCACAACAATCAGTCACACTGCACTGTCCTTTTTTAGGGTACTTATAGTATATAAACATTAGCTCTTCCTTGTTGTAGCTGTCTGCCCTAATGTTCTCTTCAGGAGAATTAAAACAGGAGTTGATCTAGTATCCAGTAACATAATTGCAATATCAGAGTCCTTTATCATAACTATTAACGGGAAGTTTAAAATCACAGAATCTTGAAAGCTACTGTATAACTTAATAAACCTAATCTAAATACGTAACTAAATGGCCCATCCCCATCCCCCATATGACATTTGAGCTGTTTGAAGGGGCAATAATGAGCGGTTCTGACTATTAAAAGTATGGGTTCATAAGCCCTCTATGTGATTGTAATGAAGTTAAGAGTAAAAGAAAAGTTAAAAAAATTAAAATAAAAAATAGAGAAAAAAAACGAAATCCCCCTCATACATGCACATACATACTAAACAAGCATTGGGTGTGCCGATGTACAAAAGCAGCGAATACACCACACATGCTAGGTATTGCTGCGAATGCAGGGGTGAGAGCAATAATTCTAGAGCCATTATTCACAGCTCTAAACTGATGACCTGTGAAGGTTTTTTTTTTTAAATAAAATCTTTATTTGACAACATATTAGAGAAAACAAAAACAAATATAAGCTAGCTAAGAGACACAGAATAATGCAGAGCAGCAATGCCAGACCTATAGCAGAGAAGTATACACTAGGGAGTACGAACAAAACACGGTAAAATGTATAATGAGTTTGACATTCTACTGAAACCAATCTGAGCCAATGAAAAATGGGTAACTGCAACAAAAACCATAACTGACACTAAATGTAAAAGTACAAGCAAACACTTAAGATAAAAAATGGAGAAAAACAGCAAGGACCCGTAAAGGCTTTTAAAGTGTCGCCTATGAACAATTTTGAATACCAAAGTTTGCCGCTGTTTTATGGGCAAACACAATCTTAAGGCTTGACGTGTTTGGTATCTATCTACTTGGCGCAACCTCATCTTTTATATCTAAACAAAAATTGGGGATTTTATTGTGTTTTTGTGCATTAAAATTAACTTTAACTTTACTTATTTTTTTACTGAAAAGTTGAACTTGATAAACAGTTGCGCTAATAACGTGTGACATAAAAAAAATGCCACCATTTTACCCTCCAGGGTCTCTGCTTCTCTTTTAATTTGTAGGGGGGTGTTAACTAATCTTCAAGCCTAAAATGTGCATTTTAACATGTGTGCCATAATTGAAAAAATAGCTCTGGTACTGAAGTGGTTAGGTTATCTAGTTTATGAGTATACCTATCCCTGTATGCTGTGCTCATAGAGGAAGACATCTAATTTTTTTAATTGGTCGATGCTTTCGTTGGTTACCATTACCTGGGGAAGGGCATCCACTTTTTTGCTGCCCTAACCTTAAAGAACCTCTCTGCACTTTTGGACTAAACCTTCTTTCCTCTAACCTTCAGGGTCCATTCACACTGCTGTGTTTAGGACACGCTATTGCGCATTGCACCTAGCGTGTGGTACCATGTGCTAGGTGTATTGCATCGCCTTTCATTTGAATGGTACCCCAATGCACCTCCCACGGTTCGTGCATTGCAGTGTAGCACGCAGTACTGCAATACCTTGCGCTCCAGTACAGTGGGAAAAAGTAGTTCATGCAGTACTTTTTTCAACAACGCAAGGTATTACGCTGCAATGCATGGCTGCTGGGAGTGCTGGGGTGCCATTCAAATGATGGCGCATGATAGGTGCGTTGTGTGAGAGCAATTATGCAATTCAGCAGTGAGAATGGGCCCTCAAATTTGCCCACATGTCCTCTTCAGGAACCTAAGATTAAATAAGTTACCATTTAATAATTTGTAGATGGCAATTTTTCATCAGAATTATCAGATAAACAATGAGGTATTTTAGTAGCTTATTAGCAGCTTTTATATTTACATAGCTGACACCACTGATAGGTGACTTTTACTTCCATTCCAGAGTTTAGCTTTAACTGAATTTGGATTTATTATTGCACATAGTCAATACAGTGCATGCTAGCTTCTTAAAAAAGACACTAATATAATTGCACCAGCCAGAGATTTCACCTGGTGGGCCAATGTACAGTAGGTGTAGGTGTTGAAGAAGAACCCTGGAAAAATAAAAAAAATCTCCCTGTAGTGGGGCTACGCTTGTTAAGTTCTCGTTTTGTCTAGGGGCTAAAATAAAGCAGTTTTATTACCTGATCCCGGCTCCCCCCGGCGGCTGGCACTCACCCCCCCCCCCCCCCCTTTGCTTCGACTGTGAAATGTCCTTCAGTGTCTTCAGGTCTGATGCAGGTCAATGGACCTGCATAAAACGAGATTTCATCAGCGGTCCTCAGACTGGTGGGACTGAGGATCAGGTGAGCATATCTGCTTTATTTGAGTCCCCTAGACAAAAGGAGCACTTAACCCTTATAGTGCAGGGGTAGCCCCACTGGAAGGGTGTTTTTAATTTTCCCGGACTTCTTCTATAAATGTATAGACTACTTGGTAAACACAGTGGCAAATTCTTCTTTCTTCACATGAACAATCATAAAATCATTTATAATTCTTGAATTACAAAAGCAAAACAAGCTGGTAGAACAGCAAGTATAGAAAATACCTTATGATCCTTATTTTGTAAATCTCATAATCAACTTATCCATTCAGGATAGCTTGTTCAATGTGTTTTTACTGAGCACAGAGAACTTTTAGGCAATTTTTACCATGAGGGGAAAACAGACAACCATAATTTATCAGAACACGAACCATATTTACTTAAGTATGCTGCATTAACCTTACATCCTGCCTGTTGTGTGCATCCGGCTTCATGTATCTCCACTCATCGGCAAATAGGAGACCAGCTTTCCAAAGGCCAAAAAACAGGAAATTTGATGACATTGTTCAGTGAGCACACGTCAGCAAAGAGTCATACATAGTGTAAATAGCTTCCTCGCAGCCCAGGACAAGCGCTGCAGGACTACAGGAATCCTCAACTGTCTGGGATTTTTTAGAGATGTACAATGTCCCCATGAAACAAATTCCACAGATCTAATTTCATAGCAAATCAAATCGTCCAGCGAATGAAACCTGAACCATTAAAAATAACACATGATTTCATTCTGCTATTTTTAATCATATACATAATTTTTGGCAATAAATTATTTGTAAAGAATAACATTTTGAACTTCACAGAGAAAGCATGGAACCTTAGGAAATATTCCCTTATATGATTTATGGCTTTGCTAGGACTAATATTTATCAGTCGTGTATTGTGTGAAAATTGCCACAGTGGTCCTGACGCTGATTGTGGGTTTAAACCTAGCTGAAGTGAGCTTACACAGGTAGCAAGAATCCAGCTGCAGCACTTCAAATGCTTTACAGCAGCATTCATTCTCCATTACTCAGAAGCATGGTCAAAAAGTAATCTGTACCACACAGCCCCATCAATCTAACATTATAACTAGGGATGAATAAAAGAGCCATTGTAGCCAAGGTGTCTTAAAACATTCTAGCTTAGAACTAAGAGATGAGAACCTTTACTATTGCTTTCAGTGAATGTATATGTGCCCTGGCTTCCAAAAATGCCTGCAGCACACAGTCAGGGACACTTTAGGAAAAAGCAAATTTAAGTACAGTAATTCTTTAGTTTTGGACTGTGGAGGAAAAAAACTATACTATAGAAAATCCATAAAAAATTCAAGAAGATATTCTTATGGTTGTAGGAAATCCACCCAGTCTGCAGTTAGATTTTTTTGTTTGTTTTTGCATACGGCTGCTAAAATAATTAAAAAGAGTAAAAAATGTTTACAAATATAATAACATAAGCCTTCCAGCAATACTCACTCTGCATGAATTCAACAATATTTAGTTCAATATATTTAATATTTGTATTCAATATATTTAGTACTACCACCACATGAAATGGTATCACATAAAGTGGTAAAAATGCTCAAAAAAGTGTTACAATACACTATATAGTGATCTGTAATAATAGATAACTCTTTACTGTTCAGGAGCGTCAAATATATAGGCAAGCTTAAAGTGATATTAAAGTATACATTTTTTTCCCTCCCCCAATGTTGGTGTAGAGACTTTCCTTAAATAATGTATCTTAATCCGATCTTCTTCTTTCCTGTCGTTTTCAGCCTTCTCTCCAGCGCTGCGGCGGGTCTCCGATCCAGTGCTGCCTCCTCTGGGCTTGCTGGCACTTCCTGTCCCACGGTGTCAGCGTGCGGGTGCACGCTGTCCATAGACTTACCTTGAGACTCTCCTCTTCTCCAGGCCAAAAATCTGAACTGCGCATGCGCCCGCCCCAAGGTCCTTTGCGGCCGCCCGAGACTTTTCAGATTATCGGACGGGAGCGCGTGGCGAAGACACAGGTAAGTTTAAACCTCTTTTAAAGCGTTTTAAAAAAAAATTAGTTTTTCCATATATCTACTGCTTGCTAGATATATGAAAAAAAAAACTGGAGGGTTTAATACCCCTTCAAACAAGGAAATTTGTGGGGTTATTGTTTGCCAAATCAACCCTTGATTTTTAGGGGTTCATTTCAAGTTCTGTAGAATTTCCTATACTCATCAGCGCCATCCAGGAGTGCAGGTACCGTGCAAACCAACATTCCCCAAAGTAGCTAATATTGACCCCCAGGGGTCAATGGGACTATCCAAGGAATTGATAAAATTCCTGGGGGCCAAAAGGGGTCATGAAATGTCTAGAGGCAAATAGGTGATTGCTAAATGAGGGAATATTGATTGGGGTCATCTTTTTAGTACTCTGTAGAACTCTACGACCTAAAGGTAATGTTCCTAGTGGCAAAACTGGAATGTTACTTTTTCAAGAGTGGGATTAAGATGTATCTATTAACTGTTTGCTGTTATTGGCATTGATTACCAACGTACTTTGCGCTGTGTGTCTATGACCCTCCTGAAAGGATATACATAAGTGTTCACTTTCCATACTGAGCGTACTCTCCCACCTCAATCTCTTTTGGAGAGTCAACACCAATGAGTACACCCATTATGATAGGAGTTAGAGCTGCAGCTAACGATTATTTTCATAATCGATTAGTTAGCCGATTATTAAGTTCGATTAATCGGATTTAAAAAAAAAAAAGTCACTGTTGCAGCTCTAATAGGAGTAATGCCAAAGAACAAGCTGGTGGCTGGTGCTGGGTGGGACAACCCACTCTTAGGATCACCATATACCTATATATGCTGGATCGATTCCTTATAGTCATGGGGGGTGATTTACTAACCTAAACACACGCACGCACTAGGTGCGTGTGATTTTTACACAGCAAAACGTATTTATCAACCAAAAAGTCTCTAAAAGCATATTTCAACTAATGCCATATATTGAAAAATCATGCACATGATGCATATATAATGCTGCTTCACAGTTTAGACAAAAATGGTTAGCTCATTCATTTACATTCCGGCTTTTATCAACGCAAGCAACACAATGTAGAGCTAATTTACACAACATCACCTTGCAATTCATGCAGGGCTTTGCACAACACACCTGCTGGGTGTGTACACACTACAAAGGTGTCTAGATTCCACCAATAGATCATGCTGGGAGGGAACACACTACAGAGGTGTATACTTGTTCGTGGCGTGTTTATAAGGTTAGTAAATCAACCCCATGGTGTAATTTTGAAGATGGTTCGTGACATTCTGCATAAATAATTAAAGACTTATATTTCAAATACAACTAGCATGATCCATTATATGAGACCATCTCTTTATTACTTAGACTGCATGTGGAAAAAATCTGCATATGCAAGATTCTGTGGGATGTATTCTGAGTATCTGCATGCCATAAATATCTCCCCGTCATCTTCTTTTTGAAACTGCAATCATGCTCAGGAGTCCTTAGTATGGACACAATATGATGAGTAATCAACTGGGTACAACTCTTAAAATGTTCCTAACAAATATTATGTAAAATATTATTTATGCCTTTACTTCTATAAGCATTGTCACTGCCTGTCACCTCTCTTTACACACATTATTTACAAAACCTTATATGTTTACATCTATGATACCTATACAGAGTTCTAAAGAGGGATCTATGTGCTGCATATAAGTCGAGTGGAAGACATAGAGAGTATATACAAGCAGATAGTGCTCCTCTAGCACTAGTCATACACTTGTGGTCCTGCTGGTAATTTTTCCTGATCGGCCTCTTCCATTGACTGCTGATATGAGCTGTGTTTATGTTTCCTACAAACCATAGCAACAATCCAGACAAATCCCAGCAGCTTTGGACAAATAAATCAAT
Source organism: Nanorana parkeri (assembly GCF_000935625.1). NCBI lineage: Eukaryota > Metazoa > Chordata > Amphibia > Anura > Dicroglossidae > Nanorana > Nanorana parkeri. The sequence continues at coordinate 1,939,173 of NW_017306342.1, forward strand.
GTAAATTGCAACTTAGTAATAGGAAGAGAGAAGACAGAACAATGTGCTTTGACGAATGACTCTGAAATGGATTTTAATATCTTTTATTTATATATTCGTCATTTTACAATTTTTCCCTCTGACATCTGAGTCGCAGAAACTGAGTAAATTAAAATTTTGTTTAGGATAGAGAGCACTCAGGCGTAGCTTTTAAAGAGCTAAATAAAAGTATCCAAGACTCACAAAGCTGAATCTATGAGTTCATAACCATAGGAGATGGATTCTATTTTAAGGCCCACTATAAACACAGATTCTTTGTTACTAGTACTGCTAAAGTCTGTGAAAACCCTGAAAATGGAATATAAATAGTAAAAGTACCCTGGCTGCAGTGAAACGGTCCACTTTACAAAACATTACTTTATGGTTTGACACACTGCATCTGTCACACATTGTAAGGTCCACCATTTTATAGGATGAAAACCTATTCACTAGTGATCAGCCTATCAACGTCACAAGAACCAATATCATTACTGAGGAGCTCTGCAATAATAGTGAAAGTGGCATGAAATGAGCTTGCTGTACAATACATTGGGGTTGAATGATTTGGGGGAACTGTACAAAATCCCACACCTATGCAACCTGATCAATCACACTGGTCAGCACTGCAAGGGTTCAAAAAGTTTGATACCATTTATTATTATTGTCTGTTGATTAAGCATATGTTCATCAAGATATGAACCAACCTGTGGATCATCTACTATGTACAGAAAACTCAATGTGCTGGCTGAAGGATAAAAGAAGATTTTTGTACATATTGAAGCCTAGGATACCTTACCATTGACCTCAAGGAAGGAATGTTGGACAAACAAGTATTTCTTAATAAATAAAAGCTCAATCAGTGAACAGTTAGGGTTGAAGCAGAATACCCTTAAATTTGAAGTTAGAGCTGCAGCTAACGATTATTTTCATAATCGATTAGTTAGCCGATTATTAAGTTCGATTAATCGGATTTTAAAAAAAAAGTCTCCAGTGATGGACTACTAGTTTGTATTGAGATTGTAGTCCATCACGGGAGCAAGCTTGGAGCGGTGGAAGTAAAAAAAAAAGTGTGGTGTGCAATATAGTACATTATAAAGCGGCACAGTGCAGAATACCAGCAGCTATAGAGGAATGCAGCAAATCGCAGCAATAGTACATTATACTATAATGTATTATTGCTGGGATCTGATGTATTCCTCTATAGCTGGCGTTATTGGATATGATGCAGGAATAGGAAGGACGGGTATGATGGTGGAATGGGGTGCAGAGGACGGGTATGATGGTGGAATGGGGTGCAGAGGACGGGTATGATGGTGGAATGGGGTGCAGAGGACGGGTATGATGGTGGAATGGGGTGCAGAGGACGGGTATGATGGTGGAATGGGGTGCAGAGGACGATACCCGTCCTCTGCACCCCATTCCACCATCATACCCGTCCTCTGCACCCCATTCCACCATCATACCCGTCCTCTATATGCGTCCTGTGGGCACGGCGGGAGCAGCGTGCGGTGGGAGGTGTCCTGTGAGCACGGCGGGCGCAGCGGTACGTGAGCAGCGTGTGACGTGTGCTTCAGGCCGCGTGTAGAGCCCTGAACAGGGAAATCAATTGATAGCCGACGAATCGACGATCGAAAACGTTGGTAACGTTTTCAATCGTCGATTTTAATCGACTAAATCGATTAACTGTTGCAGCTCTAGTTGAAGTTAATTTTTTTTCTGAGATACAGCACCACAAACACATTAGTTAAATAAAATGATATGTATCCCGTCTCCTGCAAACGCTTGTAAAAATCCTCCCTTCATGCCCACCACATATTGCTTTGAACAGCTATCTTCTGGTGCTATGTGGCTTAACAGCAGCCACTGCCAGCGTGGAGAGTTTGACGGCTCACCCACCCCTTCATACCATCTCCTCCAGAGAACTTGTACTACTACTCCCACAATGCATTGTGCTCTGTAAATAGCAAGTGGAGATCCTGTCATTCATTCTCTCCTCCTCCATTTACAGAACGTGATGCATTGTGGGAGAATAGTAGTACATGTTCTCGGAATGGAGGAGAGGGCATGAAGCGGCGCAACTCTTCATGCTAGCAGCAGCTGCTGTTTACCCATATTGAGGTAACAGTTCAGCTCTGTGGCTAAATGACATAATACTCGCAGGTCTGAAAAAGCACCATAATACAGAGCCCAGTGCCCAAAGGACACATTCCAGTATATCTTCACCCTGTCTGTGGGCTTACTCACAGAGATACTCTTCAGAGAATAGATCACACCACAGGTTGTGCCAACTGCTCTGGAACTGAAGAGCGTTCTGTGGCTAACTAAAATGAGACCACCAACAAAGCACCAACAAAAGAGCCCAGTCCCCAAAGGTCCGGCCCCTCAATCTTCGGTCCATGGAGTCCAGGTATGGCCCCCAAGGCTATGCAGTGATTAGCCTATCTGGATGCGTGCTGTTTAGAAACAAGATCAAGCAGTGAGCTTAATTGAAGAGAACAAACATATGCAGAGAACAGTGTATATTAATAAAAGAAAAAAATCAGTAGAAAAATAGCAAAATATATCTTGAATTTTCCTCAGCAGAACTTAGGAAAAAATCTTCCATCACCCATCTCCTAGCAAAAAAATTAAGCATGATAGTAATAATAAAATTGCCTACAATGTTTATTTTTGATTGCCAGCGTCCTCCTCCTGTAGGCAGCTATATATAACCCCACATGTCTAAGAATTACTATATTCCTGTTTCTTGATGAATTATAAAGAAATCATCATTGTGAAAAATGATGATCCTCTACTTGTGGATTAAAGCAGAACTCTGCTGCTGAATAGCACAAAAAGCTAACATCATTTTTCAGCAGCAGTTTTCAGGCTTATACATATTTAACTGTTAATATCTGTTCTTATTAGGTGCACACACCATCATTTTTAGGTAGGTAAATAAGAAATATTGCACATCAACAGTTATTTTTACAGGCAGTAAACAGGTTTAGGGATTGTACAGGACGCCAGGAATGCATCCTGGACGGACGTTATATTTCCCTGCTTTTTAGGTCATGGTCCCTTTAAGGGGACGAGAAAAGAAACATAAGTTTTGTCAGAAGTTCTCACCAATGCACGGTGAGGGGTTCCGGGGTGAGTTTTTAGAAGGGAAACTGCTACACAGTTTTCCCATGATTGGTAGTCCTGAAATGGGACCCCGAATCCAGAGGTTGGGAGAGATATTGGGTGGGAAAGAGCCTCCAACTCTGGCTAGAAGCATTGGGGCTTGGTAAGGGTTAACCCACCTGCTGGGAGTGCTCAAAGTGTACAGGAAGCCAGCCTGCAGTGTTCTGCGAGGTGTTTTTGGAGCAGAACATGGCTGTGTGGAGCTGTGAACTGTCTGCTACTGAGAAGCTGCTGGGCATCGGTGTCTGTGTTTGACCCTCTGAGAGCAGGCTGGGGCGCTAGCCCTGAGACAAGACATATCTATATAGGCGGTGAGCTGGACTTTCTGTTATTTTGAAGAGGAGTTTTTGTTCATTTGTTTTGTTTGCTGAAGCAAAGCTGTTTCTGATGGAGCGTTTTTTGAGAGAAATAAAGACTTTTATTTTACTAACATGCCTGGCTATCGGTCATAACTGCTCTGAATATTACAGCATCTTTTACAGTTTCCTCAACTTCTGTTGAAGAGCCAATTGATTACAAAGCTCAGTAGCTCAAGCTGAACTTTACATTTCAGCAGTTGGGGAAAACCACCACTGCAAGGGTTAAATGCTCGTTTTTGTCTAGGGGGAACAGAAAATGCCATTTTACTTACCTCATCCCACACCCCCAGCAGTCTGCGCTCTCCCCTTTTCTCTGCCGCGCCTGGATGTGGTCTTGTTTGATTTTACCTGGAGCTCAACTTTCAACATTTACTGCTAGAGTAAATATTGGATGACTGTTTGTACACCATTATAACCGAAATTAAAGTGATATTAAAGGTTTTACACTCTTTCAAATGCTAATTAAAAATTACTTCCAATGGATGCTGCTTCTTGATGAGTAAAAGTTTTAGCTCCCTGCAGAATCAGCTGGCCCCCTGAGCACTGGCCCTGATAACCTGTTTTAGGGTGGCTCCTTTCCCTTGCAGGGTCTTATGGAGCCATTATTGTGTGTGCTAGTAAGCTACGTGTCTCCACAAACAGGCACAACAAGGTAAGCCACTACACTGCTCCCTGTTCCTCTTTCCTCCCTTCTCCAAAGGACAGATGCTGGAGGCTTCTCTGTCCCTTGTACTGGACAGGAAGTTCAATGAATCAGAGCTGAGAAAGTTGGAGCCAGCTGTTTGGAATCATGATGACGGTAAGTGCTTGGGCAGAATTTGTAATACTTTGTTGGGCAATAAATTGTTGTTTGTTCTGGTTAAATTATTGGGAAAAAAAGTTTGAGAGTTTAATACTACTTTATATAATTATTTATTTGTATACAAAATGCCATTAGCACCATATCCCTCACTCCTACACATAAGCCGATGTACATGCCTACACAATTGCCACACACATGTATACATACATAAGAATTTCAAACAGTCCACTCAGCATGGCACTGGTCAAATTTGAAACCTTTGAATCTACATTCCTTAGAAGCAACATCTAAACAAATCATTCCAGTAATTGGGGCACCCTGACCCTTGACGAAGTGCCCATTAGGTGTTCCAATTAGTCTGCTGTGTCCACAGCACACCATGGATGGGTCCCAATAGAAAAATCAAGATCAGCCGGAGCATGACTGAAGAAAGACAAGCACTCCTTTTATAATAAAAGTTTCATGAACCTATATAAATATGTACATCAGCATGCTGGCCTCCCATCAAGACGCATTACTCTTCATTTTGTGATTTATGACAGCAGATAGGAGAAAAAGCAAGGATGAGCAGTAACCCAGAACAACCAATCAGCTTTCACCTTTCATCCATAATTCGCCATCAGGGCAATGAGACAAGATTGCTAAGTCATTACCTTGGATTAGTGCACTTGGCATGGTGTTCTTTGCCTGGATGCCTGCTACTAAGAAGGGAGAGAGCTCATTTTTTTGACTGCTGAGTCTGTGACCTGCTTACAACATAAAGTGTCTCAGGAGAATCTGTCCTCGGGGTGAACACTTTACGTCATACAACAGCTTGTGCGGTTTTGTAACACCAGTTCAACCTGAGCATTTTTGACATTACCAGGCAACAAAAAGACATGCAGCACATTACTAATTCAATGGACCATAGCCTTTATGATGGCTTGGCAGAGCGTAGTGAAACTTGGCCTGAATATTACATGCTTCCAGAAAAAAAAAAAAAGATAATTAGTGACTCAGAGTGCAAGAAGGAGTTCACACCAATTACATGGCTTTTGCTGTTTCCCTCACTCACTCGGCCTTAGTTGGGCGTTAACGATGGAGTACTGCAGCGGTTTTGCCATTATGTCTTGTTAAATGAACGTCAAGCAGCAAGCTGTCATCAAATTGCCATAATTGCTAACACTGAGCAGAAACTGTTTGCCAAATCCAGCCCTTGGATTTCCGCTCCATTTAAAACACTAAGACTCTATGAGGCAACTGTGCCCTTAGAAATGAAGGTATATGCTCTACATGGGCAATGCTGCTTCTGCATCTTGTGCTCTTACAAGAATGATGACAATTGTCTTTGAGTTTAAAAAATGCACCTATAATGAAGAAAAAATATTTTATCTTAATAAAGCAAAGCATGGGAGAGACTAAAGCTGACCTTAGACTTTAAAGGGCATGTGTACACTTGCGTAGAAGCATAGAATCTATGTCAATGGGAGGGGGAAGAGCAGAATTGAAGCTTGGGGAAACATTCCATTTTCCATTGGGGAAAAATAACGATCAGAGCACGATCTTTCATTCATCTGGATGGCTAGCTATGTAGGGGAACAACTACAGACATAAGATAATTACTCAATCTGGATGACAAAGGACTATAATCTTATGTCTGTGGCTATCTTAATTGCTTGTTCGATCTTGAGGGCCCGTTAACATCAATGCATTGCAGTTAACGAAGAGTACCATGCAATGCGCCTACTGTGCATTACAGTGCAGAAGGTGCATTGCCCTTTCGTTGATGCACCTCCTGTCCGCAATGCACTCAACCACGCCGCAATGCGTGGTACCACAATACCGTACATTGTGGTTGAAAAACCGCAATGCATGGTAACAGATCATTTAACAGATGATGTGTTGTGTTGCATTCATTCTGAATGGCAAACTTGAAAGTGTACTTCAATGCACATGTGTTTCAGGAAGCCACCATGCAGAAATGGAAACCATTTGTACATTGTGGTGTCCTGCACAGAACAATTAAATGTTTCTGTTCTACCTTCCCTAAATTGTGATCCAAATAAATGTGCTGCCCTTACGCAACACTGGTTGTACATGAACAAAATCTGTGTGTGGTAATGCACCATACAGATGTGTAGATGGCCCTAAATAATCAAGATCCTTGATGGAAAGAGTGAACCTCTAAGGCATAGGTAGGCAAACTCCAGCCCTCCAGCTGTGGTGCAACTACAAATCCCATTAGGCATTGCAAGATTCTGACAGTCACAGGCATGACTTCCAGAGGCAGATGCATGATTGGATTTGTAGTTTCACCACAGCTGGAGTTTGCCTACCACTGCTCAAGGGTAATGACATCTTGAAAAGAAACACATGGACTTAGGTATTCCAATCACTCTGGACAGGCATATCAAACAGTAGCCGAATTGAGAGGACTAAATCTTCAAAGGGGGCTGCATTATGTCTACTTTGGGCCATATATACCTACTTAATTCTTGCAATTTACAATATTCAACCCCAGAGAGTGGGACTGTATTTAGGTGCAGAATTATGTAAGCAAATGTAACTTCATCAACTGGTGAACAGATGGCGCCCCATTTGTTTAGTTTTGGGTTTTCTTATTTTGTTAAACCACTACAGGTGATCTACAGACAAGCAGCCTTGGGACCACATGTGCCTCATAAAAACACCACTATGACATGCCTGACCTAGACTTATAAGTGTGCATTGGAGGTACTATAAAAAAGACTTTGGTTAATGAGTCTGCTCTTCTCAATAAAGATCTGTTCAGGCATGCAATTAAAATAAACTTCACTGGACTTTAGAGGAAGAATTAAAAGGCCCTGGCACTCATCAGTCCACAGTTAGACAAATTGTGTACAAGTGAAGGAAATACAATATTGTCACTGGTCTCACAATAAGTGGGCATCCAGCAATGCTGAACAAAGTGATCATGGACCCTAGGTTAACTTCACCAGCCAAAATCTCTTGAACTTACCAAAGTCTTCTGCACATGTGATCACCATTGGAAAAAAGGTAGAGAAGGAATGTTTTTTTACTGAAGTACACCACAGAGGAAATAACTGCCTTTGAACCAATGGCAAAGCGCCATTGGTCCAAGCCATCCACAGAGCTCATGCCTCTAACACAGAGTAGAGGCTGTGACAGCTCTTACTTAACAAGTTAGGTTACACAAGCAGTGGGGAAGACCGCTGCTGTGTAACCTAACTACCTGTCAAAAGCTGGATGCAGCGCTACCTGTAATTAACAGGCAGCGCTCCGTCCATGACAGGTTACACAGCGAGGAGGCTTTCCCTGCTGTGTAACAAGCCGCTCTGAATGGAGAAAAAGCTGTCAGTTTCAGACTTGAAGCTGACACCTTTTTTTCTTCATAATACTAGTTGAGGCTCTGCCTCACCTGCCTCCCCTGACCGCACGTCCCTGAGCCCTAGCCACCATTCCCTACACTTTGGGGCATTATTCCACTGACAGTGGAGCACTATTCCTGCCACTGACACCAACAATAAGACAGCATTCCTCCCACTGATACCAACGGAGGGGCATTATTCCTCCTGCTGACACTAGAGGGCATTATTCCTCCTTTCACTAACCACAGGTGATAGGTCATTTTTTATTCTCACTAATAACCACCCCTGGGGCATTTTTCTACCTGCTAAGTCAGGGCCATTGTTAACTCCCACTGATCACTGATGCCGAAGCATTTTCTGTTCCCACTGCCCACAGTCTAGCCCCCTGAAAAGTCTGAAGGGTAGTGAACTGGCTCATTTGAGGACTCCTGCTTTAGTGGGATGGAGCTTACACAGGACTGACTGTTTGCCCACATGTGACAACATTGGAACAATGACCAAGGGCTTTCACATGGAGTGAGTCTCATGCTCCTCCATAAGTAAGCGGTATCTTGTTAGCTTCAAGTGGCGGAATGGAGTGCCAAGGGAGCGAAGGAAAAGTGGTATATGCTACTGGGTGATCAGGATTTAAAGCAAACTTGTTGGTTTGCCCTACATGTTTGCTCTAGTTATGCATTTATAACTCTGCATGTTAGTGCATTGTGTGTGTGATCTGGGGGGAAAAAAATGGATCTGTATGGATGAAGACAAGAAAAGCTATTATCTAAAAGCATTTTTTTGAAAACACATTCCAAAGGCAACACACCTATCAGAGGAGGTTATGTAACCTAAAGTGTGCTAACATCTGTGCGATGTACGCAATTGTATATCTTTTACTTGCTGCAATAATTCAGTAGAATAAATCTGTTCTACTGTTTATTTTCACAAGCAATTCAATGTGAGATAATGTGAGTGCATGTTGAAATTTGGTCATGTGACACTATAGAACCATGGTAAGCAGCTTGGTTACAAGATAAAGATGCAGAAGACAAAGCATGACATGCACACACTAACATGGTACTCTAATCAGAACCATTTTGCATCCTCTTTTTTTATTGCCTGTATCTGAAGCTCATCCAGACATACTGTACAGAAGTGAATCTGATTCAGACAGAAGTATCGTGGCCAATGCTGACCTTCTGAGAATGCTATCTGCATAGATGATCCTTCGGCCTTAATAATTTCTTACTCACTAGTCTGGGAGAAAGATACAGTTGTTAAAATTCAGAACTGATCTGTATGCACACTGCAGTTCAGTGACTCAAAAAGAAATGCAGCCATTGGATCAGCATGCCAACTAGGCATCTTGGAAAAGTCAGAAATGACAATTTGTGTACTTCTCTGAGCAAATAAGGGAAAAATGGGGGATGCCATTGCTGACCTCCTAAAAATGGTAGTTACCTGACTTGCCTTACCTTCTGTGCTTTAAAGGAGAACTATGCAGTTAGAGCTTTTCCCCATAGTTCTCCTTAGGGTAACGGGAGGACACAAAGTAGCGTTCTCCTGTGACCCAGAGCTCAGTATACCGCGAGCTACAGCTCGTGGTATACTGAGACGCCGCAGCTGAAGCGGATCCCGACAATTATGTCTGGATCCACCCAGCTGCGTGAGTGACAGCTGGCTCTGCCTATCTAGAGGCAGAGCCAGCTGTACCCGCCCCCTCCCCCGTCCGTTCCGCCAGTCAGCGCTGGAGGATCAGAGCAGAGAGGGGGGAATCCAGTCCCTCCCCTGTCACGGCAGAGAGCCGTGACAGGATCGAGAAGTGAGCGAACCCAGTATGTGTTCGCTCACTTCCTGATCTACTGAGCCGACCTGTGACAGTCTCATTGTTACAGGTCGGCTAGAACTATGAGGTGAGTGAAAAGCACTCACCTCATAGTTCTCCTTTAAGTCACCGACTTTAAACAAGCAGATCAAGAAAGTCAAACTGCAGTTATAAGTCATTTTCTACATCCTTGTTCTGGGTCAGTTACTTAAAGTATCAGAGCCAGAGAGTCACCATGACAACCAGACAGGTTACATGATGTAATCAGTTTGGCTGTATTAATGCATAGTGGAGTTCTTCTTTAGCTTGTCACCAAGTGATTTCTTTGTATTTACACTTTGTACGCAGTAAATCTTTAGTTCAGTGCAAATGGCAAGTCTCCATAGCAACCTGTCATTTTGAATGTTACATTGTAGTAAAAGCGATATCGTAAAATAAACCCATTTACATAAGGGCTGAAGGAAGAGAAGTGGTGCCTACAGCCATTCATTTTATAATTAATTAAAAACAATCTTCCAGTTCTTGCCAAAGGACTCCTCAAACCCAAATGCAGCTAGTTTTGCAAATGCAGTAAGTTTTTTGGATTCTCTTTATTAATCAAACAAACTTTCAGATTATGAGCACCCACCTCGGCACATTTACTGCCAAACCATCCAGTTTTCTGATCCCTTCCACTATTGGTTGGGTGTCTTTTTAATTACGAGAAGAGAGGTTAAAGAAACAGATGACCCCTGCTGTTCAGATCTTATGTGGTTGGTGAGAACATCACGCCTAGCTGCCACAAGGGGGCGATGTTGGGAGACAAGCTGCAAATTCTGCTGTATTCAGAGCTAATCTCCCAACAGCACCCTCTAGTGACCTTTAGAAATGACAACTCCCATCAAATGAGGATTTAAAGTGTATTTCCACTTTTGCAGTCAAATTTGTGAACCCCTCTCTATATGTTTGTTACGTGTTCCCATTCACACAGTGTACATAATAATAATAATTAAAAAAAAAAAAAAATCTTGCCTTTCTAGCTATTTGGAATAGGGATACATGGGACATTACAGGTAGCTTCTAGTGGTTGGAATATATGATAGAGTGTAGATAAGGGGCAGACTGCAGGACAGTTCTTTAAAAGTGCATTAACATACAATTCCTTGAGATTTAGATCAGACAGTTCTGCTCTTCTAATATACAAGTGATAATGATATCTTCCAGCACAGTACAGAAAGGGTTAATTATCTCAAACAAATCTCCCCTGGCCCACTTAAAGTGATATTAAACCTTTGATTTTTTTTTACATGACTTTGCAGTTCTTCTTGTTAAATGTACTTTTATGAATGTCCTTCATATGGTCGCCAAACTGCTTCCCTCCCCCCTCTTGTTGCAGCTGTCTCCTTCAGCTGGCCCGATGCTGAGGAGACACGCATGCATGTGCGCTCCTGGGCTGTGACCGTGCCTGACAGTGTGCATCCATAGACGCACACAGCCTGCAGCAAGACACGCCCCCTGCTCCCTCCAGCACTCAGTCTGACTTACGGCAGAAGAAGCCTATGGCTCCTTCCCTCAGTACCCACCCCCACAACCAGGAAGTTCGGAGAACAGCGAGCTCTTTCGTGACCTGGCAGAGGTAAAAGAGACAGGAGGTAAGTATTTGGGGACAAAGTGACAGAGAAAGGTGCTGGCTGCTGGGTGCTTTCTAATTTAATGCAGAAAATGCATTTTGGTTAAAAAAAACAGCTAGCCCATAGTACTACTTTAGACAGTGATAATTAAGCAGGATTTTCAGTCCTGGAGTTTGCAGGGGAAAAGAAAAAAAAGCTGCAATTTTAATTTTTATAAGTTTTGCTATGTGAATGGGAACAAGTAACAAATATAAAGTAGGTGTTATGCCAATTTGGCTGCAAAAATGGAAATACATTTTAAGCCCAGGGCCCAAGTTATCCTCCGTAAAGGTAGCACTACCTACAGCCTTTTTATAAGCTGCAGGGATAAGCACAAATATGTGATAACCCTCTTTACTCAAAAGACAGGACTCAAGTGTATTTAACAACCCTACTCTTCCAGAAGGAGAAATTATGAGGCTACCCCTAAAAATGTAATATCCCCCCCTTCTCACTGAAAATGAAAGAGCTCCCCCAGAAAACATGGGGCACTAGCACTGACTATGTGTTTGCAGGGACAGTACCTGCATGCTGCCCATTTCCATACGGACTGCTGGAGTCTATTCTTATACTGAATTAGCACATTTTGGAAAATTCTCTATTGCACTTCTACTACAATTGCTCCAATGTAAACCTTAGGACATAATCATGATGGCAGTGCCTGATATAAAATGCCATGGTAGACACTATCAGTCACTTAGCATTTGCTAACTAGCAGCACTTTAAAAATATGACTGATGAGTGTAGCTGCCCCAAACTGCAAGAAACACCGAGCAGGCAAATTCTGACAAGATTTGTAAAGCCCAACAAACTATCTCAGCAAGCACGCTTTCTTCAGGGGGAACTGCTATTTTTATACATGTCTTAAAGGAGAACTATGGGGTTAAGTCTTTTCCCCATAGTTCTCCTTAGGGTAACGGGAGGACACAAACTAGCGTCCTCCCGTCACCCTAGGCTCAGTATACCGCGAGCTGTGGTATACTGAGACACCGCGGTATACTGAGACGCCGCAGCTGAAGCGGATCCCGACAATTGTGCCGGGATCTGCCCAGCTGCGTGACTCGATCCTGTCAAGGCAAAGAGCCTTGACAGGATCGAGAGGTGAGTGAACGCCGGTATGTGTTCGCTCACCGCCCGATCTACTGAGCCGACCTGTGACAGTCTCATTGTCACAGGTCGGCTAGAACTATGAGGTGAGTGAAAAGCACTCACCTCATAGTTCTCCTTTAAGATACGTGTTTGAAATAAGAGTTTCAGCAGGTCTGTATAACTCTCCGTCTATTTTGATGAATAAATTATGCCAATATATTCTGTAGTGTTGTCCCACACCTTAGAATATTGCGCAGTAGTTTGCCAATTGTAGACATGCAAGGAGCACATGTACATAGAGTGTAAATTTGGCCATACACCATACAAATTTCGGCCGGTTCTTGATGAACAAGCTGAATCAGCACCCCTTTTGGCGGCATCCCTCGATCAGCTAAACGAAGGAGACAATCGGAAAATCTTTGAACGAACAAAGCCAGCAGCCAATGAGCTTCCAGCTCTGTTCGGGTGTTCTGACAGTGGCTGGTGGCCACCATCAGAATACAATGTAAACAGCGGGAGATTCCTCACTTAAGAGTGTTGATGGAGGAATCTGTAATAGTTTCCTCGCTCAATCCATGGTTTGAACAAAGAAAATATTACAGTGCATGGCCAGTTTAAGCGATTGCTTTAAAGGGAATGTAGGGGAGTTATACTACATATATTACATATTTCTTTTATTCTGGTCAGGGCTAACAAACATGCTTTATGTAAGTCAAGTAAATATGAAATATTGCATATTAATTGTATGGAGTCTCTTATCTTATTCAACCTCTAGGCAAGCATTTCTCAACCTTTTCACCCTGCAGGAACCCTTGAAATATTTTCCAGGTCTCGGGGAACCCCTGCCAAGAATGATTACATTCACAGCTATAGGTAAATTAGCATGATCTGTAAGATGTAGGTATACTAATAATAGACAAAAGCATGTGGCATACCTGGAGTATTTTATAGCACCCACAAGCCCCCCCAGTGTCTATCCAACAAAATGGGTTCACACCTGGGCGTTTTTCAGTGCTGATCGAAGCACTGAAAAATGCTCAAGCAGTGAAATCCCATAATTTCCTATGGGCATGGTTCCCACCTGGGCGTATTTCAGCGCGTTTTGACGCACTGAAAAACGCCCTACGCCCGAACTAGTACAGGAGCTTTTTTGGGGGCGTATTTCCGCGCGTAACCATTGGTATTCCCGAGTTTGGCTTGGGGTTAACAAAGCTGTAACCCCGAGCCACACTCGGGAATACAGTGTAGGTCTTACCTTGTACGTAAGACCTACACTGTACACCTACATGTTTCCTCCATATTCTTTGGTGTGCATGTACAGACGTGAAGGCTGTAGCCGAGGATGCGTCAAATGCGTGTACACAATTTAACACTGCTACTTCTAAATGCTCAGTGTAGTAATTAATACCTGTATCTACACAGCATTATTTGTACAGTGAGTACAGCATACAGGTGTTTTGGAGCTACTCCTTTGGTTGGCCCATGCACATCTCATGACTTGCAGTCTCACAGGGACTGCAACGTATGCACTGAACAAGCATGCCAATTATATTCATAATCATTTTACAAAAATCTCCTTGGCAACACTGGCCTAATAAGTCATCAGAGCAGTGACTTATCTTTTATCAGGAATAAGGACTCAATCAGACAAACAGAGCCCCTAAGCAAACTCTGTCTCCAGTGCTGTCCATTGTTACACCATAGTGCTTTGGGAATCCTTTGTCATGTTTACAATTTATGTGGGATTTATAGATTTGCAAGGTTTTTACCTCATTTCGTGTGAGACATTTATTTGCTATTTTGTATGAAATGTCTCTCTCTTGCTTGCTCTCTCCCTCCCCCCCTCTCTCTCGTTGCCTGTTGCTTAATCTTCTCTCCGACTGTCTTTTCAAACTCTTGAACAACTGTGTGACTGTAGGACCTGCAACTGATGCTAAATTTTTTATTTTTTTTAATAATGGTTAATGTGTTTAGCTTCTGAACTGACTCTATATCTGCTAATGGTTATTTCATATATAACATCAGAACAGTTTCTCTTATATTGTTTATTGTTCTCATTCATGTGTTAAATAAAGCTTTGATCATCATAACAGGGAGTCCTTTGTTCCTGGAAAAGGGCGTGGCCTTCATTGTCAGCATAATAACAAAATGTGTGTTTATTGTATTAAAAAAAAACTATTTATAAATGTTTAAACTTATAAAAAAAATTCACCAAAAACTATTATTTCTCTTTAATCAACTCAATACCGGCATGTTACACACTCTTTCATTCCTGGCCATTTTTTCAGTGCTGTGATAGTTTGACTGCCAGTTACTCAGTCATGTATTACTGTATCCAAAATCATTTTATATCTTTTTTTTTTTTGTTTGACAAAGAGCTTTCTTTTGGCGGTATGTAATAACCACTAGGGTTTTTATTTTTATTATGAAAAAAAACAAACTGTTTTCCTTAGTTTCTGTTCTAAAGCAGTACCCGGAGGAAACCCATGCAAGCACAGGAAGAACATGCAAACTCCATGCAGACAGTGTTCTAGCCGGAACATCAATGCTGCAAGGAAGAAATGTTAACTGCTAAACCACTGTGCATACTTGGTCAGTTTTGGTTTGTGTTCAGAGATATAATAGTAGTAGCAACATAACAGACAGACAAGTAATTAGCATTTAAAGGTAATCAGCAAAGAGAGCCTACACAATTCTCTCAATTTAAAGGAGAACTATGGGGTCAGGGCTTTTCCCATAGTTCTCCTAAGGGTAACGGGAGGACACAAACTAGCGTCCTCCCGTCACCCAAAGTTCAGTATACCGCGAGCTACAGCTCGCGGTATACTGAGATGCAGCAACTGGGACGGATCCCGACAATTATGGATCTGCGTGTTTAAGTGTTTTTATATGTCTCTGGTACATGAGTTTATTGTATATGTCTTTTTCTACTATTAAATATTGTATTAATAATTTTGATTTACCTGTTTTGAACCAATCTTTTTAGAAGGGATTTCTAATTTTTGGGGGAACGTTTTTGTGAATAGTTGTTTGAAACCCTGTAGATTGGTATATTAGTTTATACACCAGTGTAACTCCTCCCCCCTTTTGTTGCAATTATGGATCTGCCCAGCTGCGTGAGTGACAGCTGGCTCTGCCTATCTAGAGGCAGAGCCAGCTGTACCCTCCCCCTTCCCCATCCGTTCCGCCAGTCAGCGCTGGAGGATCAGACAGGGGAGGGGGGAATCCCTGCAGGGAGCCGTGAGTGACAGTCACGGCTCTCTGCATGGATCGATCGAGAAGTGAGCGAGCAACGGTATGTGTTCGCTCACTTCCCAATCTATTGAGCCGACCTGTGACGGTTTCATTGTCACAGGTCAGCTAGAACTATGAGGCTGAGTGAATTTCACTCGCCTAATACTTCTCCTTTAAGCTGAGCACACTTCCTGCCTGTTGAAGGCACAGAGCACAGAGTGGCGGTGTGTCAGTAAAATAAAACATCTAACACTATGGACTGATTTATAAAGCCTTTACCATCACGCCGTTCACAAGGCATTACTGCCACTAGATCGAGCCAAGGAGCAGGGGAAATCCCATCTAGTGACAGTAATGCTGTGCAAACGTTGCTCACCCTGGTATACACTGGGCAAACGCTTTATAACAGTAGTGCCCTGTGACCGGCGTTCGTCCACCTATATGCTTTATCAATCAGCCCCATTTCCCCATGGTTACTTTCAAGTAAATGGTACAGCAATAACATACATGCTTTCTATGAAATAGTCTGCAATTGAAATAAAAAAACACAAATAACTACAGTAAGTGGAATTCCAATGAGTACTGACACTTGCTGCTTCCAGAGATTTCCGTTAAAATGTATCGCAAGCCAAAACTATTTTTTTTAGTTTTAAATAGATTGTTGAGGAGTAATAGTCCTAGTCAGGTGAACACTGTCTTGGGTTCCATTCACACATGAGCAGTTTTCCGTGCGTATTCGGCCGTATGAATACACGCGGAAACCGCTCTAAACATTAAAAAAAAATGCATTTGAATGTGCATTGTTAAGACTATTGCGGGGGCCACGCAGTTTTGTCCCGCAAAATAGTACAAGCACTATTTCAGGGGCGGATTCCGCAGGTTCGCGGCTACAGTAATAGCCACAAATGAGCGGAATCCATGCAGATGTAAAGATTTTTGCGTTTTTGTGTCGTGCGGTCCTACGCACAGAAAGCCGCGGGGGAAGCGTAAACGTTATATGTAAAAGTAGCGGTGTGAAGCCGTGTACAGCCATTCATTTCTATGGGCGCCCTTTTCCACCAGATGTGTGGGGATGGAAATATGCCCCCAATTTTCGTTATATGGCCCCGAATTTACATTAGTCCATGCAAATGTTTGCATGAGGCCCAAAGGGCATTTCCTTCACTTTTTAGAGATTTCCTTTCACTCTCTAATATGTCTGTGGGACAGAAAATGAAGGGAAATCTCAACAGCGGAAGGAGAGCAAAGAAAACAAAACCATTTCCTGCACTATCCAAAATGAAAAAAAAAACCCTGTTTTGGCTTCAGATATATTTGTCCCTGCAGGACACAACACAACTAAAGCACAGGGCCACTGAACCCTCAGACAGTCCGAACCCTTCAAAGCTTCTGTAGAAACATGTAAGTAAGGCCCATTTAACACTTGTGCATTTCCGGTTCAATTAAATGCATTTGAAACTGCACCAAAATGTTTTGCAAAAATCTGTCACAGAGGTGAATCTGAATAAAAATGCACATTACATGCATTGTACCACAGTAACTACCTCTATTAGGAAAAACCAATGAAAAAGTCTGCATTTTAAAACCTATATGACAGCGCAACCCAAGCTCTTCACTGTAAAGGTTATAAATGAAGTTGAACTCAACATTATTAGTAGAGATGAACCCAGTCCAAATCTGAACTCCTCTGAACCTGGAAGGGACACGGGGCCAACTGCCCAATCAGCAGTGGGCTGGGGCATTACCCACCCTACAGCTTTACATAAACAAAGGGGCAGGATGCTTGTGCTGACATAATTGAGCTTATATGGCCGCACAGCCATATTAGGTCAATGTTAATGACCAAATACTGTATAGCCATGTGGCCATATAAGGGCAATGCCTTCACAGCATCCATGCCTCTTTGCTTACAAGCAGCTGCAGGTGGGGACTTCTCCAGCCACAGCTGGACAGCTGTGGAAGGAGCTTCCTTCTGTGTTTGGAGGAATTCAGGTTCATAGCAAACCCAGTCCAAACCTAAGCCCATCCCTAATCATTAGCAACATCCCCAGCTGTATTTGCTTAGGTTTCTTAGATCGCTAATTCAGGACAATAAAAGTAAAAGGGCAACCAAGCAGTTCAAGGCTCTGGTGGGCCAACGGTCTCAGGGGGGATGTGGAAGGTCTCAGGAGGAGGTGTGAAAGGTCTCAGGAGGGGTGTGGATGGTCTCAGGAGGGGTGTGGATGGTCTCAGGAGGAGGTGTGAAAGGTCTCAGGAGGGGGTGTGGAAGGTCTCAGGAGGGGGAGATGTGCGGGCTGGTGAAAGTGCCAGCTCAGCCTCAGTGCCATACCCAAGCAATGGCCAACTCAGCCTCAGGGCCATACACAAAAAATTACCAGCTCAGCCTCAGTGCTATATCCACACAACTACCAGCTCAGCCTCAGTGCCATTTAGGCCTCATTCACACTGCCGCGCGTATACACGCGTACGTACGTATTGTACCATATGCAACATATGCAAATAAATGGCTCCATACACACAGCTGCGTATGGAGCCGTATATTTGCGCAGCGTATATATGCGCAAAAACAGAATGGAACAGAGATGCGTCCGGGCAGCGTATCGCTGCGTATTTATGCGCACATACGCGTATGTACGCGCGTACATGCGTGCAGCACATTAAAATTCCATTACGAGTGATGCATTCTGGGATTGCATATAGTGCACGTATATATGCGCATAGACGCTCGTATATACGTGCATAGACACGTATATACGCAATATACAATTTTGCTTGCGTTGTGTGTGAATGAGGCCTTACAATCAACAGCTCAGCCTCAATGCCATATACAAACAATCACCAGCTCAGCCTCAGTGCCATATACAAACAATCACCAGCTCAGCCTCAGTGTCATATACAAACAATCACCAGCTCAGTCTCAGTGCCATATACAAACAATGACCAGCTCAGCCTCAGTGCCATTTACAATCAACAGCTCAGCCTCAGTGCCATATACAAACAATCACCAGCTCAGCCTCAGTGCCATATACAAACAATCACCAGCTCAGCCTCAGTGCCATATACTACAAAATAAAATAACTACAAAACTCATCTCTTATTTTCCTACCATTCAAACGTCATCATTAGAATAAGAGGGAATTAGAACTAGGTTTGGCTGAACCAAGATACAAAGCAATTGGATACATTTATTAAACAGGAAACATTGGACTACATGGATCCTTTGCTTTATGATGCCAGCCAGGCCCAGATTCATGATTCCTATCAGCCTTATGTGGCTAAATGATTTTGAAGGG